>NC_092717.1:83079981-83379981 GCF_047496885.1 Scyliorhinus torazame
CACTTTAACTGTGAATGTGTGACAGACTTACAGCCGGTGCACTAAACCAGACATAGCCAGAATATTTAAAGAATAATTTGGTAAGAGGGAGATTCGACATTTATTTGGCATTGGGGCAGGAGGGAGAGGAAAATAATCGGTTATTCCCCGAACACAAGTCGAAATGATGGGGCAAGGTTGCTGAGTTGAATTTCTTTTTTCATTTCTAATACTTCATGTTTTCATGCAGGTTTGATTAGAATTTAGTTTGATTTTATTATGTTGAGTTAGATTCAATGTTTTTGGTGCAGTGATTTCTGTTGATTGATTCCTACATTCTAGTGAAATACAAACTAAAGTAATTTCCCCATAAACACGAACATTTTATAGGTTACGTCTTGCAAGATGTGGAGGTATTTGTGAGAACAATAGGAGTTCGGAGAAGTCTGATTTTGACAGCATTTGTATTGAGTTGTCACAGTACCAGTAGTCCGTTTACAAATGGCAATGGCAGCAAAATGAAAAAAACATGGCAGGCCAATGAGGAAACCAACATCTTGAGATAGAAATTGGCAGCATTATGAGAGGACTAAATATCAAGGAATGAGGAACAAGATTAACAGTTTTCAATTCTCTTTAAATGACCATGACACGTTCATATTTTCTCAGAAAATTTACTGCAGTTAAAAAAGGAATCATTGGAAGATTCTGATCCAAGCTATTTGACTGATCGGGCACAGCTCCAGTGCTCCTTAAATATGTACATCACATTAAAAAAAACCAAGTACAGCTTAATTCTGCTGTGAGCAATTCAGTTCCTAATGTATTTCGAAATGCATCTTGTGTAGCTGCATGAAAAATAGTTGATGGCAATACACTGTGGTGCTGCTACATGCTTACGCGAAGGGAGCGACAGAACAGGCTGATCTCACACTGAGCATACAAGGCGGTAAACTTGTTCATTTGTGGCTTGAGCATTTCCCATTTTTCTAACTGAGCTGTAAAGTAAAAATGAAGAATGAGATACTCGCGGATGAGAGGAGTCTTCCTTCTCTGACTGGTAGAAATAAAACTGCAAGTGATGAATATATATGAAGAAAACGTGCAGGTCTGCACCATGTCTTGTAGTGTATGAAAGGGAAAGAATGGTTTGACATTGATTCTTCATTCACACCACAGCGCGAGGTTTTGCTTACAATGCTGAATAACATTGTGCATTCGTAATATTTTCTGTTTTTATTCCTGACTTCAGTTTAAATATATGAATAGGATGGGAATAGAAGGATACGGACCCAGGAAGTGTAGAAGATTGTAGTTTAGTCGGGCAGTATGGTCGGCACGGGCTTGGAGGGCCGAAGGGCCTGTTCCTGTGCTGTACATTTCTTTGTTTCTTTGTTTCTTTGTTTCAAATTTAACATATTTGCAACGATTTAAGTTTGCCTTTTTTCTATTGTATGTAACGCGACATTTCAGAGTGCTTTAGAGGCCAGCTAAATAGCAATTGAGCATCCAGGTAATGAGAAAGGAAGTGGATAAGGTAGTGTGAATGAGACTTTTGGCAGCAGGAGTGTAGGTGACAAGGCAGAGATGCTGAGGTAAATAGAAAGCATGGTCAAGATAAGTAAAAGAGCAGTCACCCAAGCTGGGATAGAGAAAATAGGAAATGAGAAATAACTTAGGATTGGAAGATATTAGTTTGTAAGGAGGGACATTGCGGCTGGAGGAATTTCAATGAGCTAATTAGGGAAGAGAGGAGGTCAGTAGAATTAGATAAGGACAAAAAGAATTGGTTTGTGGGTCTCAGTGCAAATAATGCCAAAGGCCGCAGCATTATGGATGGCTTGTAGCTTAGACAAGGAAAATGTGGAAAGGGTGGTAAGGGGTGAGGTTTAGAAAATCCAACCACATAGCGATAATAGTGTGGTTTATAGCTTTGTCAGTGAAGCTATTACTGTGCTATTGGGGTGAAAGAGAAAAGAACAAAGAACAAAAGACAGTACAGCACAGGAACAGGCCCTTCGGCCCTCCAAGCCCATGCCAACCATGCTGCCCGACTATACTACAATCTTCTACACTTCCTGGGTCCGTATCCCTCTATTCCCATCCTATTCATGTATTTGTCAAGATGCCCCTTAAATGTCACTGTTGTCCCTGCTTCCACCACCTCCTCCGGCAGCGAGTTCCATGCACCCACTACCCTCTGTGTAAAAAACTTGCCTCGTACATCTACTCTAAACCTTGCCCCCCGCACCTTAAACCTATGCCCCCCAGTAATTGACCCTCCTACCCTGGGGAAAAGCCTCTGACTATCCACTCTGTCTATGCCCCTCATAATTTTGTAGACCCAACCTCCGTCGTTCCTGTGAAAACAAACCAAGTTTATTCAACCGCTTCTCACAGCTAATGCCCTCCATACCAGGCAACATTCTGGTAAATTTCTTCTGCACCCTCTCTAAAGCATCCACATCCTTCTGGTAGTGTGGCGACCAGAATTGAACAAGGCTGAGATTGCCGATGAGCATTTTGACCAATCCTTGAGGAAGAAATTTAACTTTTGCCCGCCTGTATCTGAGAAACAGGCAGTCCGCTGCTGAAAACCGAAAGGGGAATGGTCAATTTGGCCATTTCGTTCATACCCACAGCCTATCTGACATGATATTTAGAAGGGCCTGTAAATGCTAACCTTGCTGGAATGAATTAACAATAAATCTCAGGATACATGGTACAAATAGTGGAGAAATATAGCACTATCCCTGTGGTGATATACATCACTGTAAGTACACTGTAAGGCACCAAGAGACAGAGAGCGGTACAAGCCCACAGAGAGCGGCCTGCTGCCACACTGAGGATGGTCTATGCACCACGAAGAGTCCCGATCCACACAAAGAGTGGTCCACACACCACGAAGGGTCCAAGCCTCCAGAGCGAGCTTGTGGACATACTCCACAATAGAAGCAATGCAAGACTCCACAGCGCAGTCCTTGCATGAACAAGAAGTGACTCGAGTGACACAAGCCTCCACAGTGAGCTCGTGGACAGACTCCACGATAGAAGCAATGCAAGACTCCAGAGCGCAGTCCTTGCATGAACAAGAAGTGATGACAGTTTCCACAGAGAGACCAATGCACAATTCCACACAAGGAACGCTGCAAAACTCCACAGAGGGAGTGACAGAAGCCTCCACAGCGAGCTCGTGGACAGACTCCACGATAGAAGCAACGCTAGACTCCAAAGCGCAGTCCTTGCATGAACAAGACCATGAGGGTCTAGCAACCTCCTCTGAGCAACCAGCAGCAGACAATGCAAGTCTGCCACGCTCAAGTGAACAACAGAAAGACTATGACAGTCTACCACGCTCCAGTGAACAAGAAGAAGACTCTGACAGTCTACCATGCTCAAGTGTACAGAAGCAGACTATGCCAGTCCACCCAGATTATTTGAGCCACCAGAAGAAGACTCTGATGGTCTACCCAGCTCAAGTGAACGACACGAAGACACTGAGGCTCTACCCACTGTATGTGAGACAAGTGGCGACGACATCCCACTTCCCATACCAGATGTGCAACATGACAGACTTCAGCTAGTGTGTACAGACGCACTCGACAATCACAGTGAGACAACTGGTGACTCCGGTGACGCCACGTTCCGTCAAACCTCATTCGCTCAAGCCTCTCCACAAGCAAATGCATTCCTGACTATTTTGACTCTGGACGGGGAACATCACAAAACTTCAGAAGATTCAAGTGAACCTGAAATGACTCCGGACGGGGAGCATCGACAAACCAAAACTGACTCAGGTGAAACAGCCCAGACTCCAGACGGGGAGCATCGACAAGCCAAAGCTGATTCAAGTAAGCCGGACATGACTCCAGACGGGGAGCGCCGCAAACTCAGTGACGGCACGCTCAAGGAAACAGAAGATGCCACAAAGCACGCTAACACGAGTAACTGTGTGAAGGACTCGTATTACCCACAGAGTGTGGTCCTTGAGCACAGCAAACACAACAACAAAACCAACCAACACAACAACAACATCAAAGACAATAGCAAGAAGCGTACCAAAGGCAACAACGTCGACAACAAGCACAACAAAAACAACACCAATGGAACTACGACTGGTACGACATGGTACAACTCTACAAATGAGGGACACTGTTACTGCTCAGCTCAGTACAATGTCATGCCATGGCAGGACGATGCATCTTATCAATTCACGTTTGCGGCACTACCAACAGGCAACCTGGCTTTCAGGACAGATGCCATCAAGAATTACCATCACAAACATCGAAAACAAAAGAGACCAAATCTGACAATGAAGTGATTTGACCACTTCTTGGTTCCTTCAGCACAGGGACACTGATGGTGTTTACAATGCAATGCCACCATCAACATCACCAACTCACCAACCAAACAAGAAAGCCACTCGACCATAATAATTAATGAACTTTGGACTCATGCATATGATTTGGACTTATTGTTTAATGATCACTGTTATCATAACTTGTACAGAGTATCACTCATCTACCTAATCTGTTCAAATTTCTTTAACACTGTACAGAAAGTATGTAACACGAAAAAAGGGGGGGATGTGGAGATCTACATCAATGTAAGCATACAAAGGGTTTATGTACATACACTACACCTAGCTAGACACTAGAGGGAACACAAGAGACATGACATACAGACAGTCAACCAATAGGTCAGTAAGATAGGACACGACCAATGGGCATTCACGATACACATAGAGTGACACTACCACAGGAGGGCATTACACCAACCCATATATAAGGACACAGCACACATGCTCAGTCTCTTTCCAGTGGAGACACTCAGTGAGTACAGACACAGGGTTGATTGAACATCACTCCCACCTCATGGATTGTAGCAGACTGGTTTGTCAGTCTGAGGAGCTATAGCAGGATCAACAGTAGCATCGAATCCAAGTAGGAGAATTGTTCATAGTTTAATAAACGTGTTAACCTATCTCCAAGTCTGAACCTTCTTTTGTCAGAGTGCATATCAAGGAAGCAGCTTATGCTACATCAAGAGCATAACAAAACAATCCCTATAAGAGAAATCAGAGGTGAGTAGAAACATGGGGCATCATAGTGGATGCCAGAGATTATTTATTTAAAAAGATGCGATCTTCATTCAAGGAGTGATAAGTGTAAGAAGGATAGGACAGCAAAGCCATTGGGGTGCCAGAGAATTTGGCCAGTGTGATTAGTGGTTAATTGAAAAATAATTAATGGTCAGCACACTGGGGATAACTACCCTGCTCATCTTCAAAATAGTGGCATGCAAAATCCCAAAACACGTGCTTGTGAGGTGAATTGGACATTCTGAATTATCTTTCTGTGTACCCAAACAGGTGCCGGAGTGTGGCGACTAGGGGCTTTTCACAGTAACTTCATTGCAGTGTTCATGTAAGCCTACTTGTGACAATAATAAAGATTATTATTTTACATCTAGTCAAGTGGGCAGCTGAGGCCTCGGTTTAATGAATCATCTGAAAGCCAGCACCTCCAATAATGCAACACCCCCTCGGTACTGCACTGAAGTGTTGAGTTTTGCATCACTGACGAAAATGCTAATAAAGAAAGAAAGCCAATAAAGTTACTTTCTGAACATTCTTTTCATTTTGCCTTCTCTACAAATCTGGGGTAATATTGGAAGAAAGGTTTGGAATATAACAAAGACCAACTTGCAAGAAAATTATTAACCTGTTTTATGCAGAAGCATTTTCCATGGTTAAATGTCTGTAACTGCCTCTTTGTCAGCTGCCTATAAAGATACATAGAAGATGGGAGCAGGAGGAGGCCTTTTGGCTCTTCGAGCCTGCTCCCCCATTTATCACGATCATGGCTGATCATCTAACTCAATAGCCGAATCCTGCTTTCTCCCCATAACCTTTGATCCCATTCTCCCCAAGTGCTATATCTAGCCGCCTCTTGAATATATTCAATCCATATGCTCCTGTATATTGGAGGACTTCATAAATATTTGAAGTGACGTCAACCATTCACGCAGCACACATGAACTGAAAACCCACAGTTCTGTATATAATGGACAGTTTGTGCAGATGAAGGTTTCAAGGTAAAGCAATTTTATGAATGAGCTCTTTACACTTTGTAACATGTCCTAAATGGTACTGCAATTGCTTGTCCACATTTTGTGGCTAAAAAAAAACTATAAACGTGGGCGGGATTCTGCAATAATGGGGCTATGTCCCCTCGCCGGCGTGAAAACTGGCGCCAACCACTCCGACGCCAATGGCCCCCGAAAGTGAGGAATTTTCAACTTTATCGGGGGCTAGATGATGCCGGAGTGGTTCCCGCAGCTCCAGCTGGCGTCACCTCGCGCATGCGCGGACCGGCCGGCGTATTTCCGCTCAAGCGCGGGGTTCCCTTCTCCGCGCCGGCCCCCGGGTAATATGGCGGAGCCCTACAGGGGCTCGGTGCGGAGGAAAGAAGGCACCCACAGCACCAGCCCGCCCGCAGATCTGTAGGCCCCGATCGCAGGCCAGGCCACCGTGCCCCCCCCCCCCCTCGGAGTCGGATGCCCCCGACTCCCCCACCCACAGGACGGCCCCCGCACACTTACCTGCCAAGTCCCGACGTGTGTGAGATGAGTAATTCACACCGGTGAGACTGGGGAAAACTTGACGGCCACACGGCCCATCAGGGCCCGGAGAATTGCTGGGAGGGGCCGCAGTCAATGGCCCCCGACCGACATGGCGGGAATCCCACTGGTCCCCGCAAAACGGCGCCGGAGAATAGGGAAGCCGGCATCGGGGCGGCGGGGCGTGATTCGCGCCACCCCCCCCCCCCGGGGATTCTCCATCTGGGATGGCCACTTACAACCAGGAACAGGGAAAGTCAAAAAGCATAGCGGGAAAAATGGACAATGCAAGATTCAGGCAGGCTCAGAGCCTGAATGTATATTTGCGAGTGAGGAATCCAGACGGTATCGAAACCCCCAACCGATTAACGTTTGATGGCCCATCTCTGCCAGACTGATACGTGAGCGACCGATACAATCCCAGACATTTCAGCACCACTCCCTGTACTCAGGAAGCGTAAAGAACAGGGTCAATGACCGCTAGGGACACGCCCAGCCGTCAAGGCACCCTCCCCTTTATTGGTTCGAATCGAACACAGTGATCAAGAATTACCCAATTAGTAGGGTCCAAACTGAAGGACCGCCCAAAAGAGCGCAAAAACCCCCAAGGATAAAAAGAGAGACCACCATGTGTTCGGACTCTCTCAGACCTGGCGCTCCGGCAACGTCTACCTCCAATTGCAGCACCACCAAAGCAAGTTCAAGTTTAACGCCCGCTACCAGACAGGTGAGCCTAGCTGAGCAGCAGTTACTTCTACAGACCCGATAGACCCAGAATTGAACAACGGCCACTGTTCCTCTGACCTAAGCCGGGTGCCTGAAGTTAAGTACAGGTTGTCATAGTTGATAGGTGTAGTTTAGCTAGTAGTGTCTATGTTGCATGATTAATTGTGTGTAAATAAAGTACCCTTGACCTTGAACTAACTAACTGGTGTTTGGCTCTTTGATCGATATCCGGTTGAACCTTGTGGTGGTATCATTTGATACCTGGCGACTCTGAGCAATATAATATCGATATCTAGAGAAAGGAGGGCAACCTCGCTGACTGCCATATTTACAGTAGGTAAAAAAGGCAACAGTTATTGGCGACATCTGACGGGACTCGACCCAGAAGTGACTGTGTCACTCCGAGAGAACCCACAAAACGATTGAATTAGAAATCCAAATTGGCAAAGTAAAAGAAACCACAAGCAAAACCAGTATTGATCAAACCTCCAGAATTCGGATGTGTGTAATTTGCATGTTACTAGCAAAGGGATATAAGGTAACCTCGATAGATTTTGTTGCGTGAAACCTTCAGGTGTTGCGTAAACTGGAAAATAGCTTGAGCCGTACCCGTGTTTGCACCACCGCTTTATTCCACCTTGTTCCAAATTTCCGGTGGAAACAGAGATAATTGTAGGGTTGGCAAAGAAGGCAATGGAATGGCTAATGCATCCACAAGAGCCCGAGGTCGTAGAGATCAACAGAGCAGAACAGTGACCCATATGGAAAGAAGAGATTAGGAAATACCTAAAGGGGAAAGGATGGCACCTATGGTCGGAATTTAGTGCGAATGAGGAAACAGGTCCTGGCAGCATAGGACAAACTTGGTGGGACAGCCTGACCGAGATCCACAAGAAGAATTTGAGTAGAGTTCGTAAGCCGATGGCAATCGTGTCCTGCTTGGCACAATTGCGAGGTCATAAGGATGCTCCGTAGACAGCTTGAGGAGAAAGAGAGGAGTAGAGAGGGAAATGTTAGCGAATGTGAGAGGATAAATGAGCAACTCCGAGCGAAGCTAGCAGCGAAGGAGAAGGAGATGGCTGATGTCAAGAGGGTACACCAATCTTGTCTCGCCCACCTCAGCAGCTTTCAGATTCAATACGATAAAGCCTACCAGGACACGCAACATGCGGTGTTGGTAAGAGAGGAAACAGAGAACCAAGCAGAACAGTTGAGAAAACAATGTGAGGACTTAAAGGCAGCCCTCTGAGCACTCCACAGTTCCACCATGGAACAGAGGCAGAGTTCGGTGGATCATGCCAAGTGCAGGCAACAAATTGCAAGATTGCAATCCCTGCTATCCGTTCAGAATGGGTTCAGTGATACCTTTGGCCCACAGTTAGATCAGGAAGACGGCCCCGATTAGCAGGAACTTAGTGAAATGGCCCAACGGTACGTGAACGAGACAGAAAATCAGAATAGAGCCCCCCAGGCCCCGAAAAGGAAAGCACCCGCACCACCGACTGAACAGGCAGCACCCAACCCAATGAATCCCATCACCACACAGCGTAGAGTAACAACAGAAGACCAACCCGATATTGTGTACACCACCCTACTAACCATCACCCAGTTAAGAGGTGCCCGCGATAAAATTGAGACTTTTCACCCCACGTCAGACCCACACCACTTTTTCGAGCGAGGTAGGCAACAGACCGTCATGTACGGTCTGGACGAGCAGGAAGAAGTTAAGCTCATAGTGATAAGCCTTGACCCGTCTGTTAGTTCAGCCCTTCCCGACCCACAGAATGTAGGAGGAGGTAGCCTCCAAGACATGAAAACAGCCATTTTAGATGCCATTGGCTACAATAGAGGAGATCCGGTAGAAGGACTCAAACGGTGCAGACAGAAAAAGGGAGAGCATCCATCAGCATTTGCTAGACACCTCTGGATTCACGTTACCACTGTATTCGGTGATTTAGCCCGCGCCGATTTATCGGTAGACTATACGGCCAAATGGACCCGTATTCTAATCTCCGATGCCACGGAGGCAGGACAAAAGGCATGTGCCAATTATGACCCCTCAGACCCGGCGCACAATGAATTGTGGGTACTGAAGCAATTATCCAGAGCTCGGGAACAGTCCCTACAGAAAAAGACAGACCAGGAAAGAGTAGACGCCAACATGAATCCAGTAAGGGCACACCAAGACCCCGCATGGGTAATTGAAGACAGAAGTAACACGCAGCACCCTAAAGTGTAGGAATGCTACAATTGTGGACAGAAGGGACATTACGCACGAGAATGTCAAGGCCCCCCCGAAACAGCAATGGAATCAGCCCACAAATGCCCCCCCCTAGAAACAATGCCAGACTCATCCACAGTGTTAGCGCCTGAGCAGATAATTTGGCCATAAATGGCACCGATTGACGGTGTTCGGGTTCCCCAACTTGGGTCTGCGATACCCTTTGGGATAAGTCCGGAAGACCGGTAGTTGCAGGCACAGTCCGAGGACACCCAGTAGAGTTCCTTTGGGACACAGGAGGGTCCCGAACCACGCTAAATTCCTCCACGATGTACCAGCGAGCTACATGGCCCACGATAACACCATTACCCTTAGAGGCTTTACTGGACACCTCCAGCAGGGACACATTACGGCTCTCTGGGTATCCAGATTGGCAACATTAAAACAAAACACTCAGTCGTTTTGGTAGATTTACCCCAGACAGCACCTTGGGAATAGATTTTATGAGTTCATACAACCTTTCTTTCGACCCCGTAAATAAGTGTGTGTGGAAAATGGCCAGGTCAGCACGAGCCCCCACCACGCTCACAGTAGGAGACTACGCACTCAAGATTAGCTCAGTGGGAGAGTACTGGTTTGATCCACAAACCATTACCACAGACAAAACAATTAGAGAAGTCTTGAGAAGACATAAAGCATCGTTTACCCAGCAAAATTCCAGGAGTGGTTAACATTACAGGTCCCGATCCTAAGTCCCAGAAACAATACGGCTTTCCCCAGCAAGCCGAGGGAGAGATAGCCAAAGTAATCCAGCGTGTATTGAACCAAGGAGTGATTCGGCCCGTAGCATCAACGAACAATGCCCCGATTTGGCCCGTACGAAAACCAGATGGTTCATGGCGACTGACCATCGATTAGAGGGAATTAAACAAAGTGACTCCGTTAGCAGCCGTTGCCACGAGTCCCGAGACCATGTTAAAACAGGAACTTCAGTCAAACTTTTTCACGGTTTTGGACACTAGCAAAGGCTTTTGGTCCATATCACTGGACAAAGCGTGCCAGTACAAATTTGCGTTCACTGTCCAGGGACAGAAGTACACTTGGCCGTGCCATCCACAAGGCTTCCACAACTCCCCCTCCATTTTTCACAGATAGTTGGCGAACGGATTATCAACATTTTCCCGACCTGAATGCCTTTGTTCAGTATGTGGACGACTTGCTCCTACAGACTGCCACAAAGGAAGAGCACATCTCCCTTCTTTCAGAATTATTAGGACTCCTCAAAGAAATTGGATGCAAAATTAACCCCAAAAAAGTCCAAATTCTTCAGAAAAAAGTCACTGATTTAGGTACGGTCAACACGCATGGTAAGCGTGAAATAGAACAGAAACGGATAGATTCAATTATAAATTGCCCTTGCCCCAAAATGTTACAGCACTCCGATCATTTTTAGGACTGGTAGGTTACTGTAGGAACCACATAGACGGTTTCGCCACAAAAGCAGCCATACTTTCCGAGCTCCTTAAGAAACAGGTCCCACGGAAATGGCTTCCACAGCACACGGATGCCGTAGACACATTGAAATGTGCCCTAAGCACAGCCCCCGCTTTGCAGGCCCCAGATCCACACTCCCCATACGCGATAGAGGTAGCGACCAGCGACCGAACCTTTTCGGCCGTACTCCTACAGTAAAGGCACAATCGTTTAGGACCCATAGCCTATGCCTCACAAGTATTAGACCCAGTAGAGCAGGGATTTTCAGCCTGAGAAAGGCACCTGCACGCAGTTTTCTGGGCAGTACAGTACTTTTTGTACATAACCGGACTCAACCTCGTAACCATTTTGACCAAGCACACCCCAACACAGCTTTTATTGGACAGTAGATTAAAAGACGGCACAGTAAGCCAAATTCGAGCAGCACGCTGGACCCTACTCCTACAAGGACGCGACATTACGGTAAAACGGACAAAAATGCACACGTTTCTGGCCGACAATTTACACTATACAGGAACCTCACATGAGTGCGAGATCATTGCAGCCAAGCACAGCACTGACCCCTTTGTTCCCAAGTCGGTACCGAAAAAGACAGGCATCCGACCACAGCCTACCCAGCCCACAGACAAAGCTCTAAAAATTTATGTAGACGGCTCCTCCACAGTTCCTGATGGAAAAAGAATCACAGGATGTGGAATTTATGTAGAGGATGCGCAGGGATGCGCTTTAGAAGAAATCGCATTCAAAATGCCTGGACAGTTAGGTTTGCAGGCAGCTGAGTTAGCAGCCATCGCTTACATTGTCCAGCACCCAGATTTGTTCCCGACCCCAGCAGCCATATATTCAGACAGTTTGTACGTCTGCAACAACCTGACAGAATTCCTGCCCCTGTGGGAATCTAGAGGATTTATATCCGCCAACGGAAAACCCCTACCCTCAGCGCCATTGCTCAAACACATCCTCCAGACAGCGAAAGGTAGAAAATATGGAATAGTTCAAGTTAGAAGTCACCATCGTTCCTCCCCACCCAGTAATGTGAAAGCAGACGCCCTAGCGAAAGCAGGCTCACAACATGGCCACTTTTGGCAACCCCCCACAGTGCCCCAGTCCACGCGGTTCAGGTCTCACCGACCAACATTCAAGACTTAGCCCAAGCACAAAAAGAAGATGAGACACTGAAGGAAATTTTAAAAGGACACTTCCCACCTCCCTGTAATAAGTTTAAAGATACTTTAACAATCCATGAGGGAATCGTTTTAAAGGATGGTATTTATGTGGTCCCCACCCAGGACAGGAACGAGATTATTTGGAAATTCCATGACGGACACGGACACCAAGGGACAGAATCCACTCTTGCCCACCTCAGACCTCTCTGCTGGTGGCCTGATTTAAAAACCGATGTAAACCATTACTTTGAGAATTGTTTGATTTGCGCCCAGAACAACCCGGACAGTTATGCAAAGAAAGGTCAGCTAAAACACACCTGCCCTGTAAATACCCATGGACAAACTTGCAGTTCGGCTACATTGGTCCCCTCCCCCCACTGCAGAAATGGATACAAATATGTGTTGGTCGTCATCGACACATTCACGAAATGGCTAGAAGCTTTCCCTTCAAGAACAAATACGGCCAAAGCCACAGAAAATCTTTGAACTGAGCAAATTTTTACTAGATGGGTAGTATTGAGTCGGGCCAGGTTCGCACTTCACAGGCAGAGTCATGAAAAATGTCATGACGATTTTTGGCATAAAACAGAAGTTTCACACCCGCAGTTTCACAGCGGCATTGTGGATCGCATGAATCGGACATTAAAGGCCACACTTAGGAAGGTGGTACAGCAGCATAATACCACATGGGACACAGTGCTCCCATTCGCACTGATGTTTATCAGAAACAAGGTGTCGAGTTCGACAGGTTACACCCCCCATACCCTCATGACTGGACGACCCATGAAGGGCACCGAGTATTTATTTGGACTTGATTTGCCCAGCCCTGCAGTCACCGCCCTTACCCACGAAAAAGCGGTCCAAAACATGTTGGAGAATATTAAAGCAGCACAACTCGCTGCAGCTGTTTGACTAGGTGCTAGACGAAAGCAGAGTAAAGCCTGCTTTGATAAGACTTACACCCGACAGAGTATACAGTTGGACAGCAAGTCATGATCTCCCTGTACAATTCTAGTTCCTTCCTCTCCCCTAAATTTGCAGCACCCCACTCAATTTCCGATAAAGTAAGCCTCTCAGTTTACAAGATCACATATCCTAATGGAAAATCAGGATGGTTCCATATAAACCAGCTGAAGGTTTATGGAACGCAGTGCAGCCACTCACAACACCTCTCATTGGCAATGGCAGACAACGGAGACCCGCCCATTGACAACCCAATCCAGCCCTCCCCCAGCCAGGACAGCACGTCCACAGACACGACCTTGACTCCGCCCCCAGAGTCCAATTTCACCCTAACGCTTGATTCGGCTGCTAGTGATAGCAATAGCGACAGTGACAGCACAACGGATGCACTTGATAGACCCGAATAATGGAAACACAGACCAGGCCCCAGTCACTACAGCCCCAGTGACACCGACCACGATATGTTCGGCCCCTCAGAGACAATCTATTTGTTGTTACCAGAACCTGACCCACCACCCGACGATAGCGACACCCTCCTTGCCCCTACCGCCCTACAGAATACAAAATATTGGCACCACGATAATTCCTGTCGTCTGATACGGAACGATGAGGTGGACCCCACATCGGCACACGCCGCATTGGCACTCAAACTCCAGGCACGAGTTTGGCACCCGGGAGATGGTGATGACTCCGAGTCTGACACCCACCATGCTAAGCCCTTGAGACCCTTTTTGGAATGGAACCTTGACGTGTCCAGGTGATGAGAGAAAGGAACCGATTGAGATTTACGGTGTCCTCCACCCTGATGGAACCTACCCGCTTTCTTCTTTAGTTTGTTTTTTTAATGTTGAATGTTCTCTCTCTTGTACGACTTTGTGTGTCGACCTCAGACACATTTCTTGATACAGTAATGACTACTCCTCTGTGCCACATGGCAGTTAAAGGCACAAGTTTGCTGAAGTCCATATATCCTCAAATTCTTACCGCTCTTGGAAGGTCACTCAGGCAGTGGAGTAACAGCACTGATCCCCGCTCTGCCTGATGACCCCCTATGTATTTGGTCAGCTCATACGCACCCCATTCGGAGAATTATTTTCGAAACTCTTTTGCTGTTCTTTTTCTTTACAACTGTGGTTTAAAGAATGCGTTTTTGCAACAATTTTTGTCCACTTTCCGGCGACGTTGCTATCCCCCCACCTGCTATTTGCATGTTCAAAATATTTGATTGAAACGAGTTTGCTGAGGACGGAGAAATTGTGCGCCCACTCAGCCCATCAAACGCAGGCTGCGAGACTGCTCGCACTGTGACAGAATTTTTTTTGGGATGTCTTGTCTCCCAAATGGTTGTTTAAAAAACAAAATGAGGGGGTCACATATGGTGACGATTCTAAATGGGAAATTAACGATAAGGAGAAACAGACAGACAAACGAGATATTAAGCAACAAGATAATAACAGATATTATGCTTGTACCCTCAGGAAGATACGGATACCCGAAGACAGAGAAAGATACAGACGCGATGAAGACAAACCTGATGATCTGCATCATGATCGCCATTGGATCAATATAGTTGTACGTGTTACCCGCCCCTACACCCCCCACCACACAGACCCTAAACATGACCACCCAACATGTCACCCCTAGCCAGGACATTACACCACACATAGACACAGCCACTGATACCCCCACATGGTATGATAATATCATAAAATGGTACACCCTTTTGTACACAGTAGAAGCCCTACTGGTTATAGCTATACTTTGTAGTGTCATCCACACGATCAGACTTCGGAAATGGAGAAGGAGAGCTTCCCTCCCTCCAGTATACACACTTAGAGCTCCTTTCCTCGGACTCCAGCAAACCCCACACTCTTTCTGAACTATTCCTCCCTAATAAATTCCGCGGTTGTTGTTTTTTTTTAATAAAGTTACTTTCTTTGTACATGGACATTAGTGTTAAGTAGGAATGTGATGCTGCTATTGTGCATTTGTATTGTAATATAAATTCTTTGGTTATTAGATAGCAGCATGAGCGTAGTTAGTTAAAGACAGTTAGAGGTTTCCCTTTTTTGTGTAAAGAGATTGAAATGAATGTTTGAATGTTATAGCCCCCTTAGAATTTTTAGAGATATGTGTTGTATCAGGGAAAACTTAGGTAAATATTTTGACACATAGGACAGAGTAGGATAGAACCTGTCCTTAATTGAGGGTACCCGGCATGCCAGAGAACAGGAGAAGATCTAGTAGTGTGATCCTTCATGCTTCGTGTTGAGTATCAAGAGGACGGAATGTAGCCATCTGGGATGGCCACTTACAACCAGGAACAGGGAAGGTCACAAAGCATAACGGGAAAAATGGACAATGCGAGATTCAGGCAGGCTCAGAGCCTGAATGTATATTTGTGAGTGAGGAATCCAGACGGTATCGAAACTCCAACCGATTAGAATTTGATGGGCCATCTCCGCCAGACAAAGGACTGACACTTGAGCGACAGATATAATCTCAGACATTTTGGCACCACTCCCTGTACTTGGGAAGCATAAACAACAGGGTCAATGGCCGCTTCGGGCACGCCCAGCCATCAAGGCACCCACCCCTTTATTTGAATCGATCACAGTGATCAAGAATTACCCAATTAGTGGGGTCCAAACTGAAGGACCGCCCAAAAGAGTGCAAAAACCCCCAAGGATAAAAAGAGAGACCACCATGTGTTCGGCCTCTCTTGGATCTGGCACTCCGGCAACGTCTACCTCCAATTGCACCACCACCAAAGCAAGTTCAAGTTCAACGCCCGCTACCAGATGGATGAGCCTAGCAGAGCAGCAGTTACTTCTACAGACCCGATAGACCCAGAATCGAATAACGGCCACTGTTCCTCTGACCTAAGACGGGTGCCTGAAGTTAAGTACAGGTTGTCATAGTTGATAGGTGTAGTTTAACTAGTAGTGTCTATGTTGCATGATTAATTGAGTGTGTAAATAAAGTACCCTTCATCTTGAACTAACTAACTGGTGTATGGCTCTTTGATCGATATCCGGTTGAACCTTGTGGTGTTATCATTTGATACCTGGTGACTCTGAGCAGTAGAATATCGATATCTAGAGAAAGGAGGGCAACCTCATTGACTGCCATATTTACAGTAGGTAAAAAAGGCAACAGGCACAGGGTCAGAGAATCCTGGCCCATAAACTTCAAGGGCAATGCACGACCATTCTTCATCTTTGAGAGGTGTAAGTGAATAAAGCAAGAGCTATACTTGGGAGGCAGATTTGATCCCCATTTTAATTGGAGAAATACAAGGTCCAGAAACTCTTGATCTTCTTAACAATATCAACTACCGGCAACAACAGCTTAGATGTATATTGACCTTTCAATTAAGTAAATTGCACCAAGAGATTATTGAGTAACATTTGACACAGAGCCACTTAACGGCAGATTTGACCAAAAGCTTGGTTAAAGAGTTAGGGTTTAAGGACTGTCTTAAAGGAGGATGGAGAAGCAAGGAAGCAGAGAGGTTTACAGAGAAAATTCCAGAGTTTAGGATCTAGGATTTTTATGTCCAGTGGGAGCAGGGGTGGAGGCGGGCAGGTGCTAAAATTAGTTTCACATCGCCATTCCTGCCACCCGCAATTTTCCTTCGTGCCGGAGAACACAGGGCCTGTGAACTGTCCTAATTTGGAAATGAGGCTGATTAATCCAGCTAACAAGCTCATTGAGATCCAGTTTAGGATTTCGGAGGGGGTGCATGTGGTTAACACTGGATCTGGAATAGATTAGATGTGCTGAGGTGGCAACGGAGCAGGGAGTCAATCATGGGCATATCAGCAACTTAGGTGGATCTATAAGAGGCACCAGAGTTGCGAGAGGTACCCAGCCAATGTCACACAGGTGCCACTCAGTGTGTAGAGATTGTGTGGAGAGTAGCCTTGTATGGAGAGTATATGTTCAGGCAGTTTATGGGGACCCCCCCCCCCCCCCCCCCCCCACCACCTATTCCCGGTATCATGGGAGGAAGAAAAGGAGAGTTTATCCATCCAGAAGTCATTGGTAGTTCAGCTGAGTGTAAAGAAGGCAGAACTAGGGCGGCACGTTGGCGCAGTAAGTAGCACTGCTGCCTCACGGCGCCGAGGACCCGGGTTTGATCCCGGCTCTGGGTCACTGTCTGTGTGGAGTTTGCACATTCTCCCCGTGTCAGTGTGGATTTCGCCCCCACAACCCAAAGATGTGCAGGGTAGGTGGATTGGCCACGCTAAATTGCCCTTTCATTGGGAAAAATAATTGGGTAATCTAAATTTTTAAAAAAGAGAAAAAAAAAAAGAAGGCAGAAGCTTGTCATGAGAGTACGATTCTCAGACATTGGGTCCAGTAGTAATGAAGCTCAACATCCTCAACAGCTGGAAATTTGCCCTGGGCAAGGGATGAGGGGCGGAAAGCAATGGAATCTCCTACTGAAGATGGAGCCACCTGGAGATATCGGAGAACCAGTGCCACAGAGACTGCAACTCTCCAGACAGATGGTCACAGAGATTTGTGCCCTCGTGGCAAAAAAGTCTCACCTCACAGTACTGCTCAGCATGCTCCCTGTGGCCTTGAACTTCTTTGCCTCTAGCTCTCTTTCAAGAATCAACTATATTCCTTGGTGATGCCACGTATGCAGCCATGCAGCATTGCATCTCACAGAGTACTGGTGCCCCATTTGCAAGAGCTAGCCAGTACGTTCAAATTCAGGCAGATGGGGCTTCGTAGAACTGCCACTGGGGGTTGTTGCCATCACTGCACTCCCCAAGATGCAGAGCATCATCAATTGAACACATGTGGCCATGATGGCGCCTAGAGACCTGGACGGGCTTGCACTCCATCAATGGTCAGCTGATTAGTGGTCACAACAAGAGCTCCCTCCATGCGCTTGCTTTTTTGTCAGTTCCATGTTTCCTTCAGCCTCCGGCAGTCCAAGGTGCTGTAGCTATTAATTTCTCCCTCAAAATTTGTGGATTGATTCTGGAGTAGCAGAGTTATCCCTGGAGTAGATGGCTACTCAACCCTTTAATGTGATCCTGAGACAGTGTCACAGAGGTACGACAACTGAATACGGCACTCTCCATAACGTTGTGGACTTTGAAGAGGGTGAGGCCCTGGAACAATACCGTGCATCAGAGAAAGAGGAGGAGTCAGAAGTGAAGGAGAGAGAGGAGGAGGAGGAATATGGAGAAAACAAACATGCCTTGGCTGCACAAGGAGGTGGCCAGGGCCAGCACAGGACATAAGGTAACCAGGCGGGTGACTTTGTCTGGAACTCACTTTGAGCTGCCTGTGAGAATATTTCCATTGTGAAGATGCATCATTGAATAGATCCACTTTTACCGCTAATGAATGATGCAAATCTGACCAGTGATTTCACTATCTCCCTTCAATTATCCTTACTTCCCTTCACCATCTCTTGGTCCTCTTTCAGTCTCACCTGCGTGACTGGAGTCATGTGTCAATACTTAAATTGTGTTCAAAAAAATCAAAAAAACGCATATATACAGGTGAGACAAACTCCAGTGAACTACCCAGTGCTCTGACCATTCAGGTGGCCTCAGCTCACTATCAGTTCTCTGCAGTTTTCCCTTTGTGGCCTCAATTTGCTCAAGTGCGTCTGTTTGCAGCTGAGGTGCATATGGCAGCTACCCTCATTGTAGAAGTGCTTGTGGGGGCATCTCCAGAGCCTATTGCACCAGATCAATGCTGGGACCACCTCTGTCACAGGATCCTGCCGATGATGATGGTGGTTCCTTGTGAGGTGTGGTCCCCTCATTGTCTCCAGTAAATGCTCAGTCCATGGCCGGAGGCGAGCATGAGTTGGGATGCAACTGGCTTCCACTTCAAACATCCTTGCACCATGAGCATCATTGACTGGTCTATGCTACAGAGCATGGTATTCATTCTGTGCATGTCAGTACACTGCTCCTGTACCCAATCCAGGTGCTGCCACGCACAGCTCTCCATGAGACTGACCAATCTCTGAAAGAAAGAGTTCACATGTGTTCAAAGGCACAGGCTATCGTGGCGCTCATCAGCTGAATGGACTCCTCCTGCACAACCTTGTGGAACTCAGACCTGTGTGCACACATCAGTTGCTGTTAGTCTGGGTAGAATCACCTTTCTTGTGACTCCCAAGACCTTGCGTATGAGTGCACTAAGCAGGGGTGTGTCTGTTCCCCATCCTCCGAGGAGAACTGTCAACACCTGCCTTTGCCTCTCTCACCTCCTCCATGCTCTTCATTTAGCGCCACCCTATCTAATCGTGCATGAGGACCCACCCATGTGAGTGTGTCTGCTCAGGATAATGGATGCGCCTCTAAGATATGATGGTGTTGGCTCTGTTGTCTTGGTTTCCTGCAGGAGCCCCGGTGCTGTTACTTGTCACGTGGGAGACACAAGAAAAGATCCCTAGTCTTTGACAGTGGATGCCTACGCTGTGTAAGCTGTGGCTCGATTGGTAGAACTGTTTCTTCTGAGTCAGGGAGGAGGCGGTAGTGTAGTGGTATTTTCACGGGACTAGCAACCCAGAGAAATGTCCTGGTGTCCCGGGTTCAAATTCCACCACAGCAGGTGGTGAAATTTGAATTCAGTAAAACTCTAACCATGAAACCACTATCGGTTGACGTAAACATGCATCTGGTTCACTAATCCCTGATAAGAAATGAAATCTGCCATCCTTACATGTGATTCTTATGGCTGACACTTAAATGCCTTTCAAATGTCCGAGCAAGCCACTCAGGTCATGTGCAAATAGGGATGGGGAATAAATCCCCGAATGAATTGAAAAAAAAACAAGATTCAGGCTCAATTTCCAATCCATGGCATGAACACAAATGTAAGGCTCAGAGGTGTCATCTTAAAGATGTGCAGATAAATCAAGCCGGATTCTCCGTTCCTGAGACAAAGTGTTGACACCAGGGTTGGATTCTCGGAGTTCTACGACCGCAAAACTGACACCGCACTTGGGCCAATTCAATGATTGTTAAGGTTAGCACCTGCGCCATGTGGAACGCAATCGATTCCAATGGGAAATGGTGCCGGATGAGCCAGGTTCGGGATTGACACTCAAGAGGCATCTACACACTTCACACCCCAAGCACACCATCCCACCCAACAAGATTGCATCAAAACACGCGGTCCCGAGATTCACCAACACGGAATTGCAGACCCTGTGATCCTGTGGAGGAGGGGCGGGTGACCCTGAACCCCGGGGTGGGATGGAGGCTGCCAGCAGCCGCTGTTCGCCATGCCTGGACGCAGGTGACAGAGGTGGTCAGCGCCGTGGGCAACACCGTCCGGACCGGCCAACAGTACAGGAAAAACTGCATCACCTCCTCAGGGTGGCCAGGGTGAGTAGGCAGCACTGTGCCCCTAGCACCAACCCCCGTCCCACACACCCCCACCCGGAGGACGGGCGAACCCCCAGCCTGCACCACATGCGGGCACCCATACCGACCGCCATGGTCAGGTGTCCTGCCCACTGAAGCCACCAGCTACTCACCCCCTGGGCTGCATGCATCGGAGTGCCTAACACTTTGCGTTTATTGTCTCCCCCCCCCAACCCCTCCCACCAGGAGAATGCCACGCACAACCACCGGGAGCAGGAGAAGACAGGAGGTGACCGCCAATCCTGCAACCCCTCACCACAGCAGAGCATGGGGCACTGGATGTGGTCCGTGGGTCTGAAGAAAGGGTAGTTCCCGGGTTGGAGGTCAGCATCGGGCAGGGAAGTGAGACCCTGCTGAGTTGGCACATGTGTCACCACCCACCACCACCACTCCCACATTCATACCATCTCCACCACCACCCCCACACCACCCCCACCCCCACACCACCCCTACACCCACACCACCCCCATTCCCCCCCTCACCACCACCGCCATCACCCCTACACCTATCCCCTATCCCAAACACCCCTCCCACCATCCCCACTTCCCCACAGCCTGTGATGCAATCATGCATCTTGTCTTGTGTCTTGCAGGAGCTGCTGGTGATGGAGTGGGCCCTTCTGGTGTCCTTCAACCTCAGCCACAGCCAGAACCCCGCATGTCAACCAGTGTCAACGAGAATGAGACTGACATGGATGGAAACCCTCGACCCACATCCCAAGACACTGCGGAGCTTGAGTCCAACACCCTCCACCATCCCAGAGACACTCACCTTGGTTGGGCAATTTAGTGATGAGGCTCCTGGGGCACAATCTGGTGAGCACCACACACATGCTCCGACACATCAGGTGGAGGTAGGAACTCCCAAGGGGTAAGATGGTCCGAGGGCGGGCCGACCCCAAGGACTAGCTGCCGTCCCGATGGTTTTCGGGCTTCTGGAAGGGATAGGCCCATCGATTGTGGAGATGCAGTCGCAGAGCTAGGGGCTACATGTCAGGTTATCGGCGAAAATCCAGCATCTGCAGGTGCAGTTGGAGGAGTCCAACCGCATGCAAGAGTAGGAAGTGGTGCCGACCATGCCTGCACGCAGACCAACACCACATGGGTGGCGTCCGCGGTGGAGGCATTGGGGATGAAGGATTTGGCCATGAGTTAGGATGTCCAAGGCCTGGGGCAATCTGTGCAGGCGGTGGCCGAGGCCTAGGACAGGGCTGCCCTCTCACAGGCAGCACTGTGCCAAGAACCATCTGTACATTTCAGCGGTGCTCTAGAACGTGGCCCAGTCACAACAGTCCATGGCTGGGAACGTCGGCGGCATTGCCCAAGTGCTGGCCGACTTGGCACAAACCCAGAGGGAGGTGGCCCAGTCCCAGAGGGAGGTGGCACAGTCACTGGCTGATGTAACGCACACCCAGATGGCCGTGTCACAGTCACAGCATAATGAGGCGCAGTCCCAGACAGAAGTGGTTCACTCTCTGTGCTCCATGGCCACAAGCATGCAGTCCCTGGTCGAGTCGAGAACGGGCCTACAGGATTGGCAGTGCCAGGTGACTCAGGGGTTGGCTGCACTAGCACCCCCGACCCCTGGAGTAGCCTGAGGGCCAGCGGGCACTCCGAGGGAGGAGGAGGTGATGGAGCCTGTGCTGGTGACTCCCGCAGGGGAGGTGCCAGAACCGCAGCAACTCAGATTCCCCCTCCTCCCTCCCCTGGCGCAGCACATGGGCAGTGGGTGGAACAGGGCAGTACTACGCCACCTGCGACAACCAAGCAGAGGTCGGGCCCATCCAGGCCCAGTCGCCCCAGAAGACAGCCGCCAAAGCGGACCCAGGTCACAGGACAGGAATGTAGCGTTAGGGAGGGGGCTGCAAGCTGGGGGCTGGGTGGGGTGGGGGGTGTTGAGGTGGAATGCGGTGTCCATGCCCCTGGCTAGTCCCCGCCCTAGTCGGTGAACCTGGAGGCGCTTAGAGCATCCCATGCACGTTGGCCTCTCCCTCATTGCTTCCCTATCGACCTCGAGGTCATCATTGGAAAATTGAGAATCATCTATGTCCCCGGCATCAGGACTCTGCTCTTTCTGAATCCCTGGTGTGTCCATCCTTCCACTCAAACATCAGTCAAAGTAATAGTTGCCATGTTGTCTTTAAGTCAGGCCTGCACCTGTAGACTCTCACCTCCATCCCACTCTTGCTAAGACGAATCGGCCACGCAACCCAATTTCCAGCCAGTTAGCAGGCTGCCCCCACGAAAACCAGGGGCTATGACTACTTATTTATCCTCCCCCGTCCCCCCTCCTTGGAATTGGGAATGCTCCTGTGATGGTCTTTCGACTTTGGAGACAAAATCCTGCTCGGGGTTGCTGAAGGCATGATCAACAAGCTGAGGCTAAGCGAGAGGCCAAAATTGCAGAAACAGGGATCCCAAAGGGTTGTGGTGCTTGGAGATGTTGCAGAAATAGTGAGGGATGAGGTGATCCAGAGATAAGGACAAGAATGTTACAATTTAAGCAATACTGGGAGGTGGTGGAGCAGTGGTATTGTCGCTGGACTCGTAATCCAGAGATTCAGCGTAATGTTCGGGGTTCAAATCCCACCGCGGCAGGTGGTGGAATTTAAACTCAATAAAACATCTGGAAATAAAAATCTAATGATGACCTGAAACCATTGTCAATTGTCGTAAAAACCCATCTGGCTCACAATATCCTACGGGGAAGGAAATCTGCCGTCCTTACCTGGTCTGGCCTACATGTGACGACAGACCCACAGCAATGTGGTTGACTTTTAAATGCCCTCTGAACTGGTCTAACAAGCCACTCAGTTGGAAGAATGCAAAAAGGAATGAAGCTGGATGGACCACCCAGCACAAATCGGAAAGGACAATGGCAAAGCCAACCCTGTTGATGCTGTAATTCCTTACTAACACCAGGGGGGTTGTGCCAAAATTAGGAGAGCTGTCGAACAGACTAGGCAAGCATCAGTCTGACATCGTCATACTCTCAGAATCATACCTTACAGATAAAGTCCCAGACACTACCATCATTATTCCTGAGTATGAAAACCCAGGAGGCCCTTGTAGGTGAATAAACGCGTGTTTGTTGCAGTCATAGAAAATGGACGCCATGGCGGCTTTTACATGATACGTCCCCGTCGGGACTACCAGAATGCCGGTCCTTGTCTGGGCCGGCATTTACATGGCCTGGTAATGAGCCCTAGTCGGGCAGGCCTCCTCCCACTAGCGGGGAAGCTCGTACACCACGGGTCCCACATGGAGAAGGATTAGGGTATTCCCGTGGGCCTTGTGAAGGCTGCACTGGGTATGTCGTGTCTCATCGGCAGGACAAACCCAGCAGAGGTGGCAGCACAGTAGTATACAATCAGGAGGGAGATGCCCAGGGAGTCCTCTGGACCCCAGGAAGACTCATGGCGCCAAGCCAAACATGGGCAAAGAGATCTGCTGATTACCACATACCATTCCAACTTAGCTGATCAATCAGTACTTCTCTATGTTGAACACCACTAGGGAGAAGTACTGAGAGTCACACGGGCGCACAATGTACTCTGGATAGGGGACTTCATTGTCCATCATCAAGGGTCGCTTTGTAGGACCACCACAGACTAAGCTGGCCGGGTACTAAAGGACATAACTAAAGGACATAGGCTGGAGCTGTGGCAAGAGGTGAGGGAACCAACAAGACGAAAAAAAAGTGTTTGAACTCATCCTCACCAACCTGCGTCCTGTAGATACATCGCTCCATGATGGTGTTAGTAGGAGCGACCACCGCATAGTCCTTGTTGAGGCAAAGTCCAATCTTCACATTGAGGCTACCCTTCATCGTGTTGTGTGGCCACCACCACCGTGCTAAATGGGATAGACTTTGAACAGATTTAGCAACTCAAGACTTGGCATCCATGAGATACTGTGAGCCATCAGCAGCAGCTGAGTTGTATTCAACCACAATCTGCAACCTCATGGCCTGGAATATCTCCCACTCCACCATTACTACGAAGCCAGGGGATCACCCGTGGCTCAATGAAGTATGCAGGAGGGCATGCCAGGAGCAACATCAGGCATACCTAAAAATGAAGTGTTATAAGCAGCAAGTAATAGAGCTAAGGAATTCCACAACCAACAGATCAGATCTAAGCTCTGAAGTCCTGTCACTTCCAGCCGTAAATGGTGGTAGACAATTAAACAACTCACTGGGTGAGGAGCTCCACAATATATACATCCACAATGATGGAGGAGCCCAGCACATCAGTGAAAAATATATAGCTGAAACATTCGCAACAATCTGTGTTGGGGAAGTTTGAGTTGATACATTGAAAGGGAACTAAATGCCAAATGCAGCTGAGCAAATAGTCTCAATCTTAGCAATAAAGACATGAGGCGGGATTCTCCGCTGGCGTGATGCTCCGTTTTGCCGGCAGGGGGTTTCCCGATGGCGTGGGGCTGCCCCACAACGGGAAACCCCCTTACCGGCCGGCGTAATGGAGCATCTCGCCGGCGGGGTGAAGTAGAAATGTGACGCGGCAGGACGGAGCACCTTGCTGCTTAGCTTCCCCCTGTGCAAAATTCCACTCTGAGAAAAATCTGCCCTTTAATGGGCAATTGAATTGCTTGACATTCAGTTTTAGTCACAAGTTTTCATTCACGCTCTCTATTTGGCTTATTTTCAATAAATTCCATTTATTATCATGCGTGTGTCTGGAATTAAAATCTAGTAGCAGTAATAGTGTCCATGAGATTGCCAGATTGTCATTAAAAACCCATCTGGTTCACTAATGTCCTGTAGGAAAGGAGGTCTGCCATCCTTACCCAGTCTGGTCTGCATATGACTCCAAATCCACAGTCATCAGTTATATTAAAGAAGGCAATCACCACCACCTTCTCAAGGGCAATTAAGGATCAGCAACAAATCCTATCCTTGCCAGCAACACCCTCATGAATGAATAAAAGAAAATGTGGTTCTGTTCCTGTTGATTTCTATTAACAACTTTTGCAATGAATGTTGCAGTTGTGGAGTTGGTGTATCTTTCTCTATGCCTCTCTTGGCTATTAGTATATATCCAGCCAGTGTCTACTTTCCAATTTGTATCTGTAGATCTGAGTGATCTCTGATCATTTACATTTGTGCTCAATTTATCAGACGATTTGGAATTTGATCAATATGGCAAAAGAGCCGAAGTGGAGATGAGAGTCTGGATTCGACCTCCAGTGGTGAGAAGTAGAAGTCAGAACTGATTCTGGGTGCATAAAATCTCTCTGGCAGGGAAGCAGTCACTCTCTGGGACTTTTACAGATTCGGTTGGGCTCTTGAAGCTGGAGCAAAAATCAAAGGTTGCTTGAGAGGAACAGCAGTCTGCAAAGGAATGTAAGTAGGAGAGAGGGCACTTCAAGATGAATGCACCCTCTCCCCAACTTTTTAAAACATTTAATTTAAAACTGGCTTTTGCAACCAGGCCACCAACATAGGTGGGGATGGGGGAAGAATTTTCAACTAGGATTGGGAATAGATCTAGGATTGTGCAATGAAAAGAGGCTAATTCATAACCTGATTTCAAAAGAGCCTTTAGGAAAGCACGGTAGCATAGCGGTTAGCGCATTTACTTCATAGCTCCAGGGTCCCAGGTTCGATTCCCGGCTGGGTCACTGTCGGTGTGGAGTCTGCACGTTCTCCCCGTGTGTGCGTGGGTTTCCTCCAGGTGCTCCGGTTTCCTCCCACAGTCCAAAGATGTGCAGGTTAGGTGGATTGGCCATGCTAAATTGCCCTTAGTGTCCAAAATTGCCCTTAGTGTTGGTTGAGTGGGGTTACTGGGTTATGGGGATAGGGTGGTGTGGGCTTGGGTAGGGTGCTCTTTCCAAGAGCTGGTGCAGACTCGATGGGCCGAATGGCCTCCTTCTGCACTGTAAATTCTATGAAAGCACGGTAGCATAGCGGTTAGCGCAATTGCTTCACAGCTCCAGGGTCCCAGGTTCGATTCCCGGCTGGGTCACTGTCTGTGTGGAGTCTGCACGTTCTCCCCGTGTGTGTGTGGGTTTCCTCCGGGTGCTCCGGTTTCCTCCCACAGTCCAAAAATGTGCAGGTTAGGTGGATTGGCCATGCTAAATTGCCCTTAGTGTCCAAAATTGCCCTTAGTGTTGGTTGAGTGGGGTTACTGGGTTATGGGGATTGGGTGGTGTGGGCTTGGGTAGGGTGCTCTTTCCAAGAGCTGGTGCAGACTCGATGGGCCGAATGGCCTCCTTCTGCACTGTAAATTCTATGAAACAGTGAACATATCATAAAATTTTACATTGACTTTGAAAGTGATATAGTTCAATCAGAAACTAGGGTCTTAAACCTTAGCACAGGATGCTATGATGGTATGAGGGGCAAGTTGGCATTGGTGGATTAGGAAAACATGTTAAAACATATGATGGTAGCCAGGCAATGGCTAACATTTAAAGAACTAATACATAATTTACAAAAATATATATATTCCTTTAATGCACAACAACCCAGCAAGGAAGGTTTTCCAACTATGTCGAACAAAATAAATCAAGGGTGGTTTTGATCAAAGAAAGAGGCACATGAAGTTGCCAAAAAAAAGGTAAGCCTGATGATTGGGATTATTTTAGAATTCTGTAAAGCAGAAAAAAGAAAGATATTTAAAAAGGGAAATTAGAATGTGAGAGTACACGAGGGATAATCATAAAAATGGACTCTAAAACCTTCAATAGGTATGGAAAAAGGAAAAAAAAATAGTAAAGTTGTATGTGGGTGCTTTACAAGCGGAATTAGGATTTTTAAAAATGTTGAATAAGGAAATGACAAAGAAACTAAACAAATACTTTGGCTGGAATTTTCTGGTCCTTCCTGCCATGGAATCAGAAATTCCTGTCCAAAGCCAACGGACCTTTGAACGATCCATCAGATTTTCCGTCCCGCCTGTGACGATTCCTGCCATGGGCAGGACTGTAAAATGTTTGCCTTTGTGTCTGTCTTCACGGAGAAAGCTGCTTTTGGAGAGCGAGCCTTTCAAGAGACGATCCAGTGCACCTTTATCTTCACAGACTCAAATCCTATGGCAAACTGATGTTGCACTTAAAATCTTTTGACAGACTGCAAAGCTACAGACAGACCTGGCTCTTCCCATTAATTACATCATCTGTATCCCATTAATTTCCATGGGCTGCTTAGTTGGGACTAAATAAAATCCCTCAGAAATTATCTACACTCCAGGGAACCATCCAAAATATAAACAATGTTTCATTAGCCCTTTATCTATAACCAAGTAAGGGGTTGGAATGAATGATTACATCACTCTTTTACGACTCTCAATTGCAGCTTCAGTAGACACACTGCCTGTATGTATTTCAAACCAGGGTTCTTTTAATAACATGTCATCAACAGAATATAAAACATCAATTTCTCCATTCATCACAAGGATTTTGAGAAATGAAGTGAGTGGAAAACAAATTTGGAAGGTGGAATACAATGTGGAGAAATGTGAGGTGATCTAATTTGGTCGGAAAAACCGGAATAATGGTCGGGATTCTCCTAGCCTCCGCACTGGAATCGCACTCGGCGCGGGGGGCAGAGAATGGGGCGTCAGACCAGTGATTGGGTCCGACGCTTTCCCACGAATCTTCGCGGACCGGAGAATTGGCAGCAGTGCGCGAGCATGGTCAATGCAACGCCGGTCGGGGGCCATTGAAAGAGGCCCCCCCAGCGATTCTCCGCCGGCAGCTGGCCGAGTTCCCGCCGGTGTGGTTCTAACCCGGCGGGCACTTGGAGTGGCGGCTGGTGCGCCCGTCCTGGTCGGGGGCGGGGGGGGATCCATCAACGGGGGGGTCCTCCAGGACGGCCAGGGTTCCGATCGGCGGGTGCACGCGATCTGGGGGGGCCTATATTTTGGCCGGCTTGCTGTGTGGGACCGCCATGTTACGTGGGGCCACCGCCACAGGCGGCCACCATGCGCATGTGCGGACCTGCGGCCGGAAGTGCAGGGCCCCATAAAATCATAGAATTTACAGTGCAGAAGGAGGCCATTCAGCCCATCGAGTCTGCACCGGCTCTTGGAAAGAGCACCCTGCCCAAGGTCTACACCTCCACACTATCCCCTTAACCCAGTGACCCCACCCAACACTAAGGGCAATTTTAGCTTGGCCAATTCACCTAACCTGTACATCTTTGGACTGTGGGAGGAAACCGGAGCACCCAGAGGAAACCCACGCACACACGAGGAGAATGTGCAGACTCCGCACGGACAGTGACCCAAGCCGGGAATCGAGACTGGGACCCTGGAGCTGTAAAGCAATTGTGCTAACCACAATGCTACCATGCTGCCCTTATTGGCAGCCGGAGCTGCGTGGAGCACTCTGGCGTCCTGCTGGCCTCCTGCAGGTAAGCGAATCGCTGGGCCAAAGGGCCCATTGGCGCTGGCACGTAACACTCCAGTGTTTACGCCGGCGTCAACACTTAGCCGCCGTTTCGGAGAATCCCGCCCAATATATTTCCGAAATGTGAGAGGTTGGAAAGTATTGAACTTCAAAGAGACTTGGGTGCCCTTGGTTACGGGTCACTGAAAGCTAACATGCAGACACAGCAAGCAATTACGGAGGAAAATTGGATGCTGGCCTTCAATACAATATGTTTGATTATAGGAGTAAAGATGTCTTATTGCAATTATGCAGAAACTCAATAAGACTGCAGTTGGAGACATGTGCTGGTTTGGTCTTCTCACATACTCCTCAATCTATGCCATAGTCTGAGGCCTGTCTATCTTCTGAGTACTCGCTCACATCCATCACCTGCATGCAGTGTGCCAAGAAGTGGGGGGGGGGGGTGCAATATGGAGGGATGGGCCAAAAGTTCAGACGTTGGCCCGCATTGCGGAATAAAGTAACGGAGGTGTCATACTGGCTGTGATGAAGGGTCCAACAATGCCCAACTCTGCCAATGGTTCTGCCACCACCTCATCACCCACCCTCATCCCCTTCCCCCACTCCCCCAGTGCCCTTGGTGATCCTCACCGTGCTTCGCCTTCATTGCTCTACCACTACATCTAGGTGTGCTCCAAGGATGCACATCAGAGGTGGAGGAACGTGCTTACCACGTCCCATGGCCTTCATTGCACCTGGTGGGCGTCTTCTGGGGACTCTTGTGCCGGAGGACCCCGGCTGACTTGTTGGAGGCACATACATCCGTCCCATGTGCTGACTGCGAGATGCGGCATCATCAGAGGGGTGGAACTCGGGGGAGCTTGTGGCCACCATCTCCACTCGATGGGACAGTTCTGGGTTGGCACCAAGCGCCCCCTCCTCCTGGTCGGTGTCCATGGGACCCTGGGGTTCACCTCGAGATGAAGTGGCAGCTGGATTGAGCCCCGACTGCCCCTGCTCCCCCTGCATCATCAGGCTCTGCCAGCCCTGGCGGCTCCCCAATGTCTGCACCATTGTGTCAACGCCCTCGGTGATGCTCCTCAGTGATTGAGCCATGCTCTGCAGTGACTCGACAATGCCCATCTGAGACTGGGACCATCTCCGCAGTGCCTCGGACATTCCCACCCGAGAGTGGGACATGTCCCACAGCATCTCATCAAGGTCAGCCTGGTACTCGCTCAGTCATTCTCCCTCAGGGAAATATCTGTACAGTGTCTGGGGTCTCTCAGTCCCTCTCCCTCAGGGAGATATCTGTACAGTGTCTGGGGTCTCTCAGTCCTTCTCCCTCAGGGAGATCGCTGTACAGTGTCTGGGGTCTCTCAGTCCTTCTCCCTCAGGGAGATATCTGTACAGTGTCTGGGGTCTCTCAGTTCCTCTCCCTCAGGGAGATATATGTACAGTGTCTGGGGTCTCTCAGTCCTTCTCCCTCAGGGAGGCATCTGTACAGTGTCTGGGGTCTCTAGGTCCCTCTCCCTCAGGGAAATATCTGTACAGTGTCTGGGATCTCTCAGTCCCTCGCCCTCAGGGAGATATCTGTACAGTGTCTGGGGTCTCTCAGTCCCCCTCCCTCAGGGAGATATCTGTACAGTGTCTGGGGTCTCTCAGTCCCTCTCCCTCAGGGAGATACCTGTACAGTGTCTGGGGTCTCTCAGTCCTTCTCCCTCAGGGAGATACCTGTACAGTGTCTGGGGTCTCTCAGTCCCTCTCCCTCAGGGAGATATCTGTACAGTGTCTGGGGTCTCTCAGTCCTTCTCCCTCAGGAAAATATCTGTACAGTGTCTGGGGTCTCTCAGTCCCTCTTCCTCAGGGAGATATCTGTACAGTGTCTGTGGTCTCTCAGTCCCTCTCCCTCAGGGAGATATCTGTACAGTGACTGGAGACTCTCAATCCCTCTCCCTCAGGGAGATATCTGTACAGTGACTGTAGGATCTCTCAGTCCCTCTCCCTTAGGGAGATATCTGTGCAGTGACTGGAGACTCTCAATCCCTCTCCCTCAGGGAGATATCTATACACTGACTGTAGGATCTCTCAGTCTTCTCAGTGTTCACACAAGCGGATGTTAAAGATCCCAAGGAATTATTTGAATAGCCGGGAGTTGGACAAGTGCCTCGTCAATAGTCTACTCTTAACCAGCAGCAGCAAAAGCAGATTTGATGTACTTCCCAGAATGGCTGCCACAGCCATACCCCTCCATAGTAAGTCCATCTGCAAAATGTTTCAAAAGTTTCAGCAGGCAAGGTAAGTCAGCGGGGTTTTTGTTCTGTCGATATTTATTAACAAACAGTTAAAGATATTCTGCCAGTCTTCACTAAACCAATGCACTACTCTGGGGTTGAAGGACATCGTACATAAGGGAAATCCGTACAATCGCTAAAATCCAGCCAAGTAACCAGGCAGGTTTCATCGCAGGGGAAACAACACACACCACTGAAAAGCAAGATGAGGAAACTTGCATTTGTTTCACGCTGTTTACTCCTCAGGACATTCCCAAAGCAAAATTCATCCCCAGGGCATCGCTGGGAGGGCCAACATTTATTGTTCATCCCTTGTTGCTCTTTTCCCAATTGCTCTGCCGATTTTTCTTTGAGTGCATTTACTCCATTCTCCCTTTGAACGTTTATAGTGACTCTTCTTCCACTGCCCTTTCCGGCAGCACGTTACTAAGATAGGCATGGCAGGGTGAGTTCCCGGGCACAGGCTTTGGGCCTCCTGTAGCCTCACAACAGCTTGGTTTGTCTTCACAGTTGACACTGCAACGCATGGCCTGGGATGACACGTATGGCACATGTGTTCATTGAGAAAGGCAGCATCTCCAACTATGCAGCAGTCTCCACCCCTGATGCACAATCAATTACTCTTGAGACAAGGTGAGTCGTAACTAATAGGCTTTAATCTGCTAGAACTGATCCCCAGCAGCTTCGATACAGAAAGTGAAGGCTGCTGGGATGGCATCGGTTCTTATACTCCGCCTTTCAGGGCGGGGCTATGTACATTAGCCAATGGTAGACTCCTGAGTCTAGCCAATGGTCATCCACCTCTCAGGTTCCGCAATACCTGGTATTACCACAACCCCCCTTCCCCCCCCCGTCCCCCCCCCCCGTCCCCCCACCGCGTGCTGACCGTGCATGAACAAACTGCTCCTGAGTGTTGTCAGATCTTTTGTCGGTTACCTGATCAGTAGCGGTTTCTCCTTATTTATTCCGTCTAAACCCTTCAGGATCAAGAGCACACCTATCAATCCGACACGTGCCTTTCTCTGCCTCGGGGGGAGCAGTATCAAAAAATGGTTTGGGGTGGGCCTAAAAATCATGGACGAATCACCTAAGTATGGCTGAATTAAGGAGGCACAGCGTCACGGGGTTAGCACTGCTGCCTCACAGTGCCAGGGCCCTGGGTCCAATTCCGGCCTCAGGTGACTGTGTGGAGTTTGCACGTTCTCCCCGTGTCGACGTGGGTTTCCGCCGGGTTCTCTGGTTTTGTCCCACAGTCCAAAGATGGCTTGAAGGCTTCACAGACACAAAGCACCTGACCCCCCCCCCCCCCTCCGACCCAGGGGCGACCCCAATGAAAAACATTCCGCTCACCCCGAACAACCCCAGGCCCCCTGTAAGGAACGCCCCCAGAGCACTCCAGAGCTCTTGAGCTGAATGCTGGAAAATGGAAATGGCTCCTCACCTCCCCACAGTAGCCATTGCGCCAACGGCGCCAACACGACTTCCCGCTGGCGAGTCCGGTAACATCCGGGAGGCCGCTGCATTTGACTTCAATCTCGTTAAGGCGATTGAAATTAATGCAAATTAAGGTTAATGATATTCTCGCCATTTCTGGGCAAGTTCCAGAACTCGTCATCCGGAACGGGCCGGGTGCATTGCAAAATAGTTTGCGTGTGGTGCGAATCTCAATTTTGCCCTCTCCCGTTATTCACCTGGCGCGTCCATATCTACGCCAGGCATAACGTGGTGGCTGAATTGCACACATTTTTTGTTTATTAGTCCGGTCCTGTACTTTAAGTTCACTAGACCAATAAAACAACTACCATAACCATGACCCAGTGTCTCGCAGGAAGAATACTGCTGCAAAGTATTTTATTGCAACAAAGTCAGAAACTATAAAGTCCCAAGTTAAAAGACTTTGCTTTTAAATATCCTTGAGAAATTTAATTATAATATATTATTATTTTTGTTTGAGTCGAAACAGTCAAAGTATAAAGAAAGCCTTCTGGGAATATTGGATTTAACTGTAATGGCCAAAACAGATGCAGATTCATTAGTGCAGCAGGAGTCAGCTGAAGAACAATCCCTTCAGGAAGAATAATAAATGAAGCATTTTTAACACTTCTGATTACTTGCATGAATATGAATTTTGTGCCCACAGAGATAAATTAAAGTGAAATGATTCACTTTGTTTTGAAAGGCTTTATAGGGAGATGTTCTGAGCCTGTGCTGTGCTCAAGGTAGTTTGCATTTCATAGAATTTACAGTGCAGAAGTAGGCCATTCGGCCCATCGAGTCTGCACCGGCTCTTGGAAAGAGCACCCTACCCAAGGTCAAAACCTCCACCCTATCCTCATAACCCAGTAACCCCACCCAAGACTAAGGGCAATTTTGGACACTAAGGGCAATTTATCATGGCCAATCCACCTAACCTGCACATCTTTGGACTGTGGGAGGAAACCGGAGCACCCGGAGGAAACCCACGCACACACGGGGAGGATGTGCAGACTCCGCACAGACAGTAACCCAAGCCGGAATCAAACCTGGGACCCTGGAACTGTGAAGCAATTGTGCTATCCACAATGCTACCGTGCTGCCAGAGTGTATCAGAAACTCCCAGTATTCGAGCAATGGTTTACCATTACATGCTGATGGTGGCTGCTGCTGCTCAAAATTCAAAATATTTTGGCTTATATACGATTAAAGTGACTGTTAAAGATTAGGGGAGCAAGTTCACTTTTTGTTGAAGATGTCACCGTAATGTTGGTTACGTTATTTTCTGGCGATTGATGATGGACTATCAATCATTAATTCTTCATATGCCAGGGCAGCGCAGTGGCGCAATGGTTAGCATTGCTGCCTCACGGCGCCGAGGTCCCAGGTTCGATCCCGGCTCTGGGTCACTGTCCGTGTGGAGTTTGCACATTCTCCCCGTGTCTGCGTGGGTTTCACCCCCACAACCCAAAGATGTGCAGGTTAGGTGGATTGGCCATGCTAAATTGCCCATTAATTGGAAAAAATGAATTGGGCGCGCTAAATTTTTTTTTAAATTCTTCATATGCCAACAATAATGATCTGCTTACTTATGGTTATCATGGCGCTCAGCAACCATGAAAGGAAAAACAAATAAAAATGGTAAAATCCTGTCCAAGGGGCTCCATTTAAGGGCTGATTCCACAAATTGCTACAACAAGCAAGGAATGTTGGCTGTCATCTGCACATATCTGGACATCAGGGGTACATCACCCTTGATTTCCCAATGTGAGTGTCTGAGTGAGTGAGGCTCCATACTGGCAGCAGTTATTTATTTAATGGGCCCATTATTCTTAATCCGTCCTGCAATCTTAAAATAAAAACACATTGGAACCCTTCCAAGGCCATAGTTTTATCACAGAATTTAAATGTTGGTGATAAAAATCTGAGATTCACACTCATGGTTTATCTCAGGTCTCAGTCATTTTATTAGTTATCCTCAAATGCCTTGGGACATTAGCATGCAAACATTTTGTGCTTTCTGCCTGAATTTCCTCCCACTTCCATCTTGCTGGAGGGAGTAGCCCATTTATTTAAAAGAAATATGAGCACCTCTGGCAAAATTGCCAAGTTCGGGGTGTAAGGGAATACTCTCCAGCTTCCTAGATGAGCGCAGCCAACAACGGTCAAGAAACTCAACACCGGTGCGGCATGTGGCGCAGGGGTTAGCACTGGGACTGCAGCGTTGAGGACCCGGGTTTGAATCCTGGCCCTGGGTCACTGTCCGTGTGGAGTTTGCACATTCGCCCCATGTCTGCGTGGGTTTCATCCCCACAACCCAAAGATGTGCAGGTTAGGTGGATTGGCCACGCTAAATTGCCCCTCAATAATAATTGGGTACTCTAAATATATTTTTAAAAAGAAGCTCAATACCATCCAGGACAAAGCAGCCCTGCTTTATTGGCACTCTATCCGCCACTGTGCTGAGGTACGCACTAAAGCTTGGTACAGAGAGCAATAGGGAAATGTCACTGTCTAAGCAAAGGCCTTTCAGCCATAGTGTACTGAGGGGCTGGACATTGTTTAGAATCCTGCGGGCTATGTGACTCGCATTGAAGGTATAAAGTAAATATTACAGGCTGAATTTTTCAGTACTTTCCACCTGAAGACGACCCCAGCGGCGTGGCCAGTGAACAACGCAAAACGCTGTAGACACCGGGACTGGAAGATCCCTCCAGCGACCAATGGCAAGCCTCTTGCACCACCAGAAAACACAGCATGTGGGGTGGGCAATCCCACCATCCCAACCTACAGGTATCACAATTGTATGGAATCACCTCAGAACATAATGTGATCTCTGACGAAAATGTGAATATCGTCGCATTGTCTGTCATGGTCATTTGAAGTGTTCTTTTCGATAGTTTATGAATAAAGTATATATTTTTAATAACAGAGATTGAGGCTGTTTATATACTCCCTGGGAGTGTTGCCCTATAGTGATCATGTGACTGTACAGACTACATTAATCCTTCATGTATTTACATATACAGAGATCACTACATCAGACACAGTGGCAGCTGGTGTATCATATACAAGAAGCACCTCAGCAACTGAGCAAGCCTCCTTCAATAGCACCTTGTAAAACTGCAGTCTATACCACCTAGAAGGACAAGGGCAGCAGGTGTATGAGAATACCACCACCCGTAGGTTCCCTCAAAGCCCTGCACCATCCTGATTTGGAACTATATCCTCCTACAGTTCTGTTATCTTCATCCCCCAGCAAGGATGGATGTTCCTTTTGAACTTATTAATAAATTCTAAAGTATCACTCTGAGAGAAGGCGAGAGAGTCATGGTAAGGGTGGGGGAGGCCTGGGGGATTTGAGGGTCTCGAGACTGAAGCCCCAACTGATTGTCAGTCTCTGCCCTTCTCCAATTCCTTTCAGATAAAACAGTGTTTGCTGGTAGCTGAGGCGGGCAGAAACCTTGGAAGGCAGAATGCCAACCCAGGCTGGGGGCGACACCACATGCACAGGGAGTCACCGCACAGTCTGAAGATCCGGCTGTCCATCAGGCTGAGGAAGGGCCAGAAGAGGAGGCCAACAACGGCCCAAAGTGTACAGGCGTTGTTTTTCCTTCTATGAGCTGATGGACACCATGTGCCTCAGAAGACTCTGTCTCAACAGGATGACCGTGAGGTTGTTCCACAGCTTTAGCAGGGGCCTCACAATCTTCTGCCCACAGGTGAATCCGGGAGGTGACAATTGCTCTGTCTCCGCGGCCATCACCTTCAACCTGGACCAGGCCCACCAAGATGCCTGGGCTGCAGGATGTGCCACCATCACCGGAATGCCCCTAGTCCAGGGGCCTTGAATGACATGTATGTCATCCTGTGAGCACTGGGGCATAAAGGAATGCCTAACGTTAATATGAAAGGGGTTCCACTCCTTGGATGTTCAGATAGTGTGCAACTACCGCCTCAAAATCATGCACATATGTCCCTGCTATCCTGGGAGCATGCATGACAGCCAAATCATGGGGCACTCGGAGATGCCCGGTGTCTTCAAGGACCACCCGAGGATGACAGGTTGGCTCGTGGGGAACAAGTGATGCCTGCTGAGGACTTGGCTGTTGATGCCAGTGTGGAGGCCTGAGACTGAGGTGGAGACCCTTTATAATGAGGCCCATGCTCCTAACTGTGCTGTCATTGAGCGCTGCATAGGGCTACTGAAAAGGTGGTTCCGATGCATGGACCACTCTGGACCTGCCCTGCAGTACAACTGCCCAGGGTCGTCCGCTTTTGTGGTGGCCCTACACAATCTGGCATGGCAGCAGAGCAACATGCGGAGGAGGAGGAAACAGAGCGACATGCGGCCTCATCTGAGGAGGAGGTGGACCATGAGGGGTTGGAGGACCAACCCGAGGAGAAGCCAAACGATGAATGACAGGCTGCGGTGAGGGTCCCACATTCCAGGGGGACCAGGGAGGTCCTCATCATCTCTAGATTCTCCCAGGATGAGGCTGTGCCCGCCAACACCACACTCCCCGTTTCTCATCACACCGCCACCCCCCCCCCCTTTACATCTATCCTGTTCCCCCCTCCAAGGGTCAGTGTAACATCACTCCAAGGTGATGAGCCTGTGTTGGCACTGTCAGTAGATCACCAAAAAGGCAGAAGAGTGATGTCTCTCGCTGTGAGGACAGCTATGGTGTTCCTCAGGATCTGATAAAGTCTGATTCCTGTCTTTCTGCTAACAGTGCACCCACACCCATCCTCATGATGGAGTCTGCTTTTAATCTTGGACCATTGTGCTGGTGGGTGGGAGCGGGAGGTAGGTGTGCGGGCAGGCGCACCATGAAGATAGATGTGACAGAGGCTCCACTGGTGTGAAATGTTTTAAGGATGAACATTTTAGCGTGACAGATTTCCATTCCCCTTAGCTCCAGATAGTGAGTGACCTTACCAGTGCTCATCCAATGCTCCTCACACTTCTTGCTCTTCCATAGTCGAGTGCGACATTTGGGTGTGTCCCTAGGATGCACATTAACATTTCAAAGGATCTCAAGGGATTTAAAAAAAATTTCAAGTGTTGAGGGCTTTCAAGGAAGGCTCTGACACTTCAAAAACCTGTTGCTTTAAAAGCATATGTCTGAGGGAGAAAATGTTGGGAAAGGAAAGTGTTCCTGCATTGATTCTTCACTGAACTGCCTGGACTGCCCATCAGCTGTCAGGCAGAGCAGTTCAGGGTGAGGAACCCATTTCAGAGTTTAAACAGTCTGACCAGGGTGATGCAATTGAAGAGAGGGTTGCTTGGATCGTCATGCCAAGGGTGATCTTCAGGCTGCCCAAGGCTAGAAGGGGCTGACCAAAAAGGGGCGCCATCTTGCGGATGGTCTCGGGGTAAAGTCCTCACCCACAGCCCTCACCCACTCAACCCCCAGGGCCCTTTGGAAACCCCTCTCCCCCTCTGTAGTCAAGCAGCAGCAGAGGGGTACATTAGCAATGGGATGACTCCCTTGACCCCCCCTCAGGGCACTGGCCTAGAGCTGCACTTGGACATATTTACACCAAAGCCCACCCGGTGAATGTCCTGCCATGAGGGAGAGGGGGGGACGGAGCAACACACAGCAGGGAGGGAATTGGGCTTCCAGCCTATTGCATGCTGGTACATGCAAATCAGCACTTTGTATGTTCTCGTTGGCTTGAGGTGGGTAGCCCACTGCGGCCGATGGTGCAGCAGCGGAGGCTGGGGCCCGGTCTGCCGCCCACTGCCAAGCCCGCTTTTCAGCTGACATTCCATTCTCTGCCCGATCGGGATTCCTGATTGCAGCGGCGGAGAATGGAGAATCCCGGCCATTAATTCATTGGAGGCAGTTTCGAAAATGTTCACTCGGATGATCTTTGGTATGGAGGGATTACCTTATGAGCAATAGTTAAACCGGTTGGGACTCTACGCATTGGAATTTAGAAGAATGAGAGCTGATTTCATTGAAACATATAGGATTCTTAAGGGGCTTGACAAAGTAAATGCTGAGAAGATGTTACCCCTCACGGGAGAGTCTCAGACCCGAGGGGAGAACTCAAAATAAAGGGGTGCCAATTTAAGATTGAGATAAGGAGGAATTTCCTCTTTCAGAGGGTTGTGTGCCTTTGGAACTCCTTGCCACAGAGAGCTATGGGAGCAGAATCCTTGTGTAGATTTAAGACTGAGATAAATAGATTCTTTAACAGTAAGGGGATCAATGGTAATGGAGAAAGGGCAAGAAAGTAGACATGAGGAATGTTGATCAGCCATGATCCTATTGAATGGTGGAGCAGTGCGAGGGGCCAAATGGCCAACTCCTGTTCCTATTTCTGATGGTCTTATATCTGCAGTAATGCCAAGGTTTGTGAGGAATGTTTACAACTTCGGAGACATTATTTGAAATAATTGTGGAAATCGGTGGGTGGACCTTTGAATTTCTTTAAAAGCATTTAAGACAAAGGATACCTGAAGGGAGAGTTGTAAAACCTGAAAGTGTAACCTTGATGGAAGCAGCAGGTGGAAAGCATTATTTGAAAGAAGATTTGAAGTGTGACCTTTGTAATTGGAATTTGAAATCACTTGAGTGGATGCTGGAGTTCAGTGAGACAAGGTGGCTCATGGTATAAGAATCATCTGGGGTAATTTGAGGAGAAATGCACAGACATTCACTTGGGCTCAGAGAAACCTTGTGTGCTTAAAAAAGATTTGGTGTGTTAATGAGACCATTATCGCTTAAGTTGTACTTTGCATTCCATGTTAATCTTAAAATCAGTATATAATTGTTAAATTAAAGGGGGAGTCGAGGATTGGATTGGATTTTTTGGATTTTGTTTATTGTCACGTGTACCAAGGTAGAGTGAAAAATATTTTTCTGCGAGCAGCTCAAACAGATCATTAAGTACAGAAAAGAAAAGATATACATAATAGTGCAACACAAGGTAAAGAATGTCACTACATAAACACCGGCATTGGGTGAAGCATACATGGGGTGTAGTGTAAAAGAGGAGTATTGTATTATTATTTAATTTTTTTAATGTTTAATTGTTATAACCTGCCTACTTACGATTGGCTGGGGACTAATGACTATCCCACAATCCTGTGGGAGTATGAACTTCCCCAATGAGGGGGGCGGTGAAACTCCTAGTATAAATAAACTGGCCAGTTCAGGAACCAGCAGGAAGGAGAAGGTAGCAAGGGAAGTTACTGCTACTGTTATGTATATATTGTTATAGTAAATAAATGTTATTACTTTGTATCCTTAAAACTCGTGCTGGATTCTTCGTGGCCCTTACAAAACTGGCGACGAAGGTAAAAGTGAATAGCTGTCTACACTGCTGAAGCCACCTCCCTGGATTTTTGTTGGACAGGTTGGAAGTTGTTTTCTATTATACCATGCCTCTGTACGGACGTTTGGATGTTTTTGATGCTGCTCTGGAAAGCTGGAACCAGTACACACAACGGATGCGTTACTATTTCCGGGCAAACAATATCACTGAAAACGAGCGCCAGGTGGTCATATTGCTCACCGCCTGTGGCCCGCATACGTTTGGGGTGATTAGGAGCCTTATGTACCCAGCTGCGCCGGACACCAAAACGTTTGACAAACTTGTGAATATAGTGGGGCAACACTTTAACCCAACCCCGTCCACGATAGTCCAGCGTTACCGGTTTAATACCGCTGAGAGGACCCCTGGAGAATCCCTTGCCGATTTTTTTATCCAGGCTACGCGGGATTGCGGAATACTGTGACTATGGTGAGACCTTGTCAGAAATGTTACGCGACCGTTTGGTTTGCGGTATTAACAATGCAGCAACCCAGAGAAAGTTGTTAGCGGAGCCAACATTGACTTTTCAACAGGCAATACAAATAGTCTTGTCCCGAGAGAGCGCAGAGCGAGGAGTACAGGAGCTACAGGGAATGGAAGTGCATGCCTTGGGGCGCAACCCTTTCCGCCCAAAAACGTCCCCCCGCACTCCTGCGGTACCTTGGGTGAGGCAACGTCCGGACCGACGCCAGTGGCCATTGGACATTCCTCCCCGAAGGGAGCCTTCTCCAGAGACAATGGATGAGGAGCCATGTCCGTGTCAGACTTGTAGGCGCCGACCCCGTCGCGGACGGCAGTCCTGGGGACGCCAGAGGCGCCGTCGTTCTGACCGAAACTGGGACCAGCCCAGGGGCCGTAATTGGGACCAGCCCAGAGGCCGTACCTTCCATGAGGATGAACCTGCGGCGACCACTCCTGAGGACGTGGAGACGGAGGACGACTGCCTGCAGCTGTATTGTGTGGCAGCTCCCGTGTGGCCCCCGTTAAGGTGACAGTACGGGTCAATGGCCACCCGCTGGAGATGGAGTTGGATACTGGCGCAGCGGTCTCCGTGATCGCCCAGAGGACATTCGACCGCATCAAGCAGGGTATACAGACCCTTACATTAACTGACTCACAGGCCAGGTTGGCCACCTACACAGGGGAACCACTGGACATTGCAGGAACTACAATGACCCCTGTTGTCCATGGACGCCAGGAGGGGCGTTTCCCACTTATCGTAGTGCGTGGCCATGGGCCCAGCCTGTTGGGTCGGGGCTGGTTGCGCCATTTGCGATTGCAGTGGCAGCACATCCTCCAAACAGTTTCTGGAGGGTTGACTGAGGTGCTAGGACGATACCCAGAGGTATTCCAGCCTGGTTTGGGGAAAATAAAAGGGGCCGTAGCCCGTATCCAAGTTGAACCAGGAGCCACGCCGCGCTATTTCCGGGCGCGCCCAGTGCCTTACGCCTTGCTCGAGAAGGTAGAAGGGGAGCTCACTCGTTTGGAGAGTTTGGGTATTATCAGGCCCGTCCGTTTTGCTGACTAGGCAGCATCAATTGTACCAGTAATGAAGCCAGATGCCACAGTTCGCTTGCGTGGCGACTATAAACTTACAGTGAATGCAGTTTCCCGACTCGACCGATATCCAAAGCCTCGCATAGAGGATCTCGATGCGAAACTTGCAGGTGGACTCTCATTCACAAAATTAGATATGAGTCACGCCTACCTGCAGTTGGAGCTGGACCCTGCCTCCCGACCATATGTAACAATTAACACACACCGGGGCCTGTATGAATATACACAGTTGCCCTTTGGAGTATCCTCTGCCTGCGCAATTTTTCAACGTGTTATGGAGGGCATTTTGAGAGGTTTACCACGTGTGGCGGTCTACCTAGATGACGTGTTGATTACAGGGACGTCGGAGCAAGATCATTTGGAAAATCTGGAGGCTGTCCTTAGACACCTTTCGGAGGCTGGAGTCCGTTTACGTCGCACAAAGTGCGTATTTCAGGCAAAAGAAGTAGTCTACCTAGGTTATCGGGTGGACCGCGAGGGTCTGCACCCCGTCGCAGAGAAGGTGCGTGCAATTCAACATGCCCCCACCCCGACTGACACTTCGCATCTTCGTTCTTTTCTCGGTCTCGTAAACTATTACGGGAAGTTCCTCCCCAATCTGGCAACTACGCTGGCCCCTTTGCACCTACCGCTAAAGAAAAATCACACCTGGGTTTGGGGTCAGCCGCAAGAAACCGCTTTCCGGCGGGTAAAGCAACAATTGTCGTCGTCTGGGTTACTAACCCACTATGATCCGGGAAAGCCTTTGCTTGTCACATGTGATGCATCCCCGTATGGTATTGGGGCCATCCTGTCCCACAAGATGGAGAACGGGGCCGAGCGACCAATAGCTTTCGCCTCCCGCACATTGACTGCAGCGGAGAAAAAGTACGCGCAGATCGAGAAGGAGGGCCTGGCAGTGGTTTTCGCGGTGAAACGCTTCCACCAGTATGTGTACGGCCGCCATTTCACTATCGTGGCTGATCATAAGCCCCTGCTGGGACTCTTCAGAGAGGATAAGCCAATACCGCCCATTGCTTCTGCACGGATCCAGCGCTGGGCTTTGTTGCTTGCTGCATATGAGTATTCTCTGGAGCACAAACCAGGTACGCAGATAGCAAATGCCGACGCACTGAGCTGATTGCCTTTATCGACCGGCCCCATGTCGACCCCCACGACCGGTGAGGTGGTTGCAACCCTAAATTTTATGGACACCTTGCCTGTCACGGCATCACAGATCCGTGAGTGGACCCAGACGGAGCCAGTCCTGTCAAAGGTTCGGCACATAGTCCTGTATGGTGGGCAGCATAGACATGTCCCAGGCGAGTTGCGGGCATTTTCCTCCAAGCTGTCAGAATTCAGCATGGAAGACGGCATCCTCTTGTGGGGGACGCGTGTGATTGTCTCGGAAAAAGGCCAGGAGCTGATATTATCAGACTTGCACAATGGGCATCCAGGTGTGACCAAGTTGAAAATGTTGGCCCGGAGTTATGTCTGGTGGCCAGGCCTCGACACCGACATTGAGAAGGTGGCCCAAAACTGCTCCATTTGCCAGGAGCATCAGAAGCTTCCGCCAGCCGCGCCCCTACATCACTGGGAATGGCCAGGGCGGCCTTGGGCACGCTTACATGCAGATTTCGCAGGCCCTTTTCAGGGATCCATGTTCCTTCTACTAATTGACGCCCAGTCCAAATGGCTGGAGGTGCATAAGATGCAGGGGACAACGTCCTGCGCAACAATTGAAAAGATGCGTTTAACGTTTAGTACGCATGGCCTCCCCGAGGTGCTGGTCACGGATAATGGCACTCCATTCATGAGTGAGGAGTTTGCTAGGTTTACAAAGATGAACGGCAACCACCATATCCGCACTGCCCCTTACCACCCGGCTTCAAATGGGTTGGCAGAGCGTGCAGTGCAGACATTCAAAAGAGGCCTAAAGAAGCAGTCTTCCGGATCAATGGACACTAGGCTGGCTCGCTTTTTGTTTACGTACAGGACGACCCCCCATGCAGTGACTGGGGTAGCTCCCGCAGAACTTCTAATGGGCCGGAGACTCCGCACCCACCTTAGTATGGTTTTCCCGGACATTGGCGCAAAAGTACGCCGCACACCAGAACGGCAGGTGCAGGGATTGTCTCGGCATTGTCCGATTCGGCAGTTTGCGCCCGGTGACCCAGTATTCGTGCGGAATTTTGCTGGTGGTGCCCAATGGGTTCCTGGTGTAATCTTTTGCCAAACAGGCCCTATATCTTACCAGGTGCAAGCCCAGGGTCGTCTCCAGCCAAAACATGTAGACCATGTCCGGTCCAGAAGATCATCACCTCAAAAGATTCCCCGCCCCCGGAGCTCATTTCAACAGCCGCAAAGACCAGAGACAATGGAAGGTAGTCCTCAAAATCTTCCACTGGTGTCTCACTCGAAGCCTACGCAGGTCGTTACGGGACCAAATGGAGATAGAGATGCTGACATGACGGAGGCAGCAGACTCTGACTCCGAGATGGAGACACAGGATGCATCAGAGGGGGAAACCTCGGGTCCACGGGCCATGGATGTACAACCGCGCCGTTCATCACGGAAGCGCCGGTCTCCGTCTCGTTACACGTCGTCTGATCCAGCGCCGCGTGCAAATGGCGTCCGGCCTGCGGCCAAACGAGTCCGACGCCTTCCTTCGCCAGGGTCTTCGGTGGGTTCCTTGGACTTTGGGGGGGAGGGATGTTATAACCTGCCTACTTACGATTGGCTGGGGACTAATGACGATCCCACAATCCTGTGGGAGTATGAACTTCCCCAATGAGGGGGGCGGAGAAACTCCTAGTATAAATAAGCTGGTCAGTCCAGGAACCAGCAGGAAGGAGAAGGTAGCAAGGGAAGTTACTGCTACTGTTATGTATATATTGTTATCGTAAATAAATGTTATTACTTTGTATTCTTAAAACTCGTGCTGGATTCTTCGTGGCCCTTACAAAATTAATGAATGTTTTTTTCTTGTTGTTAAAACTAATTAGCAGTCCTGTGACTCTGTTCCTCCAGGGTTTTGAAGAAAAAAAGGAGAAGTTAGTCATAACATATGGCATCTCTTAGCAGTCTCTGCCGCTTTTGAACTGCCTTTTCCCTGTTTTGCCTGTTCTGCTTTTACTGTTTCTCCCTTCTCTTCTGCTTCTCTCAGTTTCAATGTATTTTGCTTTGTTCTGTCATTCTCTCTTTTTTGCTTTTCTTTTCTACTTTCCAGTTGAGTGACATTGGTAGTATAGCACAATGTGGTAGTGTTGTAGGTGATGTCTAGTTAATTGATTCAGGGGCCTAGTAAAGAGCCTCTCCCGCACTGACTGGTATTTTCCTGTTGGCAGGTGGGCCCCGTGCTGTGGCTGAGACATGACAGGGCATCCAGGTGGCAGATGAGGTGAGGGGTTGGTGGGGGTGGGATTTATCCTGCACGTCTTCCTGGGGGCTGGTTTAGCTCAGTTGATTGGACAGCTGGTTTGTGACTTACTTTTAGTTCTTTTCATTTCAATAGCACGAGAGACTACCCCCTACATACAGCCTGGCAATAGGCCAAAGCTACAACTAGCTGACCCTACAGTGGAGGGACTTAATGTCATTGCATGGCAACTGTAGCTGTTTTTAAATTGCTTTTCGTCCCCAACCTAGTCTTCAGTTGATTGTCAGGTACCCTCTCTCTCAGCAGCTCCCACCTTTTACAGAGGGATTGTCAATGTGTCATTACTGCAGCGTCTCTTTCTGGCTCCAGCCTTGGGAGCTCACCCATTGTCCTTAAGTGGATGGTTGGCATGTCCTCTGGTCACCAATTGGCCAGCTTGCCAAAAGCTGCATTGGCTGCTAGACACCAATACAATGCCCGGTAGGGACCCACATTTGACATCGGTGTCCTGGAAATCACAGCTCTCAGCCTACCTTGCTCCAATGTTTTACTTTCATGGACAGTAAAGGACACACCGATGATATCTGCAAGGCTGGTTTGTGCTCCATACTTTGTTGTACAACACAACTAAATTAAATGGGGCAGGGTGGGGATGGTTAGGTGGAGACGTGCTGAAAGTGGGCCAGACTGTGAAAACTAAATTGAATCAGGAGATGCTTTTTATCTCGAAACAGTTCTGCAGTTCCTTATTCTCTGCCATGGCCTGACTGAAACCGCAAACACAACTCTTCTAGCCAAATGAACAAGGCTATGTCAATCTCTCTTCTATTTTCCCTTTCTTTTTACAGAACATCAAACAAGGGTGGTGACCCCTGTTGCTATTTACATTCGTCGGCCCTTGCCCATTTCTCTTTGCCGTTTTTCCTTAGTTTCTCTTGCTGTCCTGTGATAGTTGCTGCCGTTGTCTTCCCCTGTGCTCTTTTCCCCCCCCATTTTTTTCTCTTATCTCTTCCCCCTCTGGCTTCCCTTTTTTTGTTTCTCCCCCTTCCCACCTACCCCCGACCTCCCTCCCTACTCCCCGCCTTCCCCCCCTTCTTCACTGCTGCACCCCTTTCTTTCCTGCTGGGTTTGGCTACCTCATCTCCTCCCCCCCCGCCCCCCACCCCCCGGGTCCTCTCTTACTTTTCCTGTCTTCTATCTTATCCTGACTATTTATTTCCATGGTTTCTGGCTACTTACTTATTTATGTGTTGGCCACAAACAGGTCCCGGAGCAGTTGGGTGAATGGCTCCCAAGTTTTGTGGAAGCTCTCTTCCGACCCACGGATGGCGAATTTGGTTTTCTCCATTTGGAGAAATTCCGATAGGTCTGACAGCCAGTCTGCAGCTTGAGGTGGTGCTGCTGACCGCCAGCCGAGCAGGATTCTGCGGCAGGCAATCAGGGAAGCAAAGGCAAGGGCGTCCGCCCTCTCCCCATGAAGAGATCTGGCTGGTCTGATACCCCGAAGACCACCACCTTCAGGCATGGCTCCACCCTCATCCCCACCACTTTGGACATTGCCTCGAAGAAGGCTGTCCAGTACTCAGCTAGTCTCGGGCAAGACCAGAACTTGTGGGTGTGGTTGGCCAGGCCTCCTTGGCACCTTTCACATAACCTCCACCTCCGGGAAGAACCTATTAATTTGAGTTCTTGTTAAGTGGGCTCTATGTACCACTTTTAGCTGCGTTAAGTTGAGCCTCGCGCATGGGGAGTTGGAGTTGACTCTATGTGGCGCTTCGTTTCAGAGTCCCCACCATATTTCAAACCTTAAGTCTTCCTCCCATTTCCTCCTTGTCTTGTCCAGTTCAGTGTCGGCCCTCTCCATCAGTCGTTCGTATATGTCACTGCAGTTCCCTCTGCCTAGAATGTCTGTGTCCAGTCCTCAAATAGTGCCTTTTGTGGTGGTCGCGGATGTGTCCTTGTCTTCTTCCAAGAAAGTTTTTAAGCTGCAGGTACCTGAGTTTATTGCCCTTTGCTAGCTGGAAATTCTCTGTCAGTTCATCCAGTGCTGTGACCCCACCGTCCGTGTATAGATCCCTGACTGCCAATGTCGCCTCGTCCTGTCTCCACTTTTTAAAGGTGGTGTCAGTGAATGCTGGCACGAACCTATGGTTGTTGCATATGGGGACTTTTTCAGACATTTCGGTCAGTCCGAATTGCTGCCTTAGTTGGTTCCAGGTTTGGAGGATGGCGACCACCACTGGGCTGCTGGAGTGTTTCTTGGATGGGGATGGGATGGCTGCCGTGGCGAGGGCCCGGAGTGAGGTCCCTCTGCAGGAGGCCCCCTCCATCCGTCAGGGAGCGTGGGAGTGTGTTCCATCTCTGCAGGTCCTTTTTTACTTTCTCTGTCAGACTGGTCAGGTTCCATTTGTGGACCCCCGTCCAACTTCAAAGCGGGCAGCATAATCAAAGATCCCTCCCACCCGGCTTACTCACTCTTCCAACTTCTTCCATCGGGCAGGAGATACAGAAGTTTGAGAACATGCACGAACAGACTCAAAAACAGCTTCTTCCCCACTGTCACCAGACTCCTAAATGAACCTCTTATGGACTGACGTCATTAACACTACACCCTGTATGCTTCATCCGATACCAGCTTATGTAGTTACATTGTATATGTTGTGTTGCCCTATTATGTATTTTCTTTTCTTCCCTTTTCTTCTCATGTACTTAATGATCTGTTGAGCTGCTCGCAGAAAAATACTTTTCACTGTACCTCAGTACACGTGACAATAAACAAATCCAATCCAATCCAATCATGAACAACTTGGATCCCCATGTAGCGGAATTTGTGTTGGGCTTGTTTCAATGGCAGTCCCGCCAGTGCTGCCCCTCCCCCTTGTGGATTCGCCGGGAAAATCTCGCTTTTGCTCATGCTGAGTTTGTAGCCCGAGAAGGCACTGAACTCTTTCAGGAGCGCGATGATTCCTTCCATGCTGCTTTGTGGGTCTGAGATGTAGAGGAGCAGGTCTGGTCCCGACTCTTTCCCCGCCGGCAAAGAGGGAATTTAATTTATGGAACATTTCACCTCATCACGGGCGAGATTCTCTGACCCCCCCACCGGGTCGGAGAATCGCCGTGGGCCGTCGTGAATCCCGCCCCCGCCGCCCACCGAATTCTCCGAAGGGAGAAAAGTCGGCGGGGCGTCAATCGCACCGCACACCTCGAAGAATGGCACGGGTGGGCGCAAGGCAATAGACTTCGGGGCTGCCGATATTCTCCCGTCCGGATGGGCCGAAGTCCCGCCGACGTGATCACGGGTCACGTCGGCGTAAAGCAAACCACCTATTAATTGGCGTCAACCAGTGCTCATGGTTGACGCCGACCAGCGTGGAGGTGGGTGATGGCCTGGGGGGTTGGCCGCTGGAGAGGCGATGGCGTGGCCGCAGTCTGAATGTGTGGGGGAGAGGTGTGTGTAGGGTTGTGTGTGTGCGGCGGGGGGGGTGATTAGAGTGGGCTGGGCTGCGGGGGAGTGCCGGGAGGGGGGGTCCGTGCCGGGTAAGGGGACGGGGGGGGGGTCCGTGCTGGGGAGGGGGACGGGGGGGGGGGTCCGTGACGGGGAGGAGGATGGAGGATGGGGATGGAGGTAGGGGGGGATCCGTGCCGGGGAGGGGGACGGGGTCCATGCCGGGGAGGGGGACGGGGGGGGGGTCCGTGATGGGGAGGAGGATGGAGGATGGGGATGGAGGTGGGGGGGGATCCGTGCCGAGGAGGGGGACGGGGTCCATGCCGGGGAGGGGGACGGGTTCCGTGCCGGGGAGGGGGACGGGGTCCATGCCGGGGAGTGGGACGGGGGGGGGGGGTTCCGTGCCGGGGAGGGGGACGGGGGTGGGTCCATGCCGGGGAGGGGGATGGGGGATGGGGTCCATGCCGGGGGACGGGGGGTCCGTGCCGGGGAGGGGGGGTGTGAGGGCAAGTAAGTTGGTCAACCTGGCCAGGTGCCAGCCTCCAACAGTCGGACCCAGGCGGTCCATGCCACTTGGCTGGGGGGGAGGAGGGGGTAATGGCAATGATGACATGTCGTCGTCGTCCCCGCACAGGCCATCATGGTTTCCGGTCAGCCAGCGATGTTGGCCGCCGTGGCGGCAGCCGCTAATGTCCATTTTGCCCTGGATGAGGAGGAGGAGGAAAAGCGTGCCAGAGAGGCGGCGCAGGCTGCCGCAGAGGGGCAGGCGGCAGCCGCCCAGGCTGGAGGGACACCTAACCGACAGGACGCGGAGGGGGAGGAGGACGTCGCGGCCCCACGGCAACGGAGGCACCCGAGGACGCCCCGTGTGTACCGGCCCCGGCTGTCATACCAGGACCTCACGGACCGGGAATGCAGGAGGAGACTCCAGATGAGCCGGGAAACTGTGGCACTCATCTGCCACCTGCTGGCGCACCTGTTACCGCGTGGCACTGGCAGGGGACACCCTCTCCCCGTGTCCGTCAAGGTTACGGTGGCCCTGAACTTTTATGCAATGGGGATCTGTCCGGCATATCGCAGACATCGGTGCACCGGTGCATCCGGGCAGTGACAGACGCCCTATATGCCATTGCGCACCGCTACATCTGCTTCCCTGTGGACCGGGCCAGCCAAGATGCCTGGGCTGTGGGCTTCTCTGCCGTGGTAGGGTTCCCCATGGTCCAGGGCGCGATTGATGGGATGCACGTCGCCATGCGGCCACCTGCAGATAACAGGGCCGTGTTCACCAATAGGAAGGGGACATATTCGATGAATATACAGGTGGTCTGCGACCACCGCATGATGATCCTGCACGTCTGCGCCCGTTACCCGGGCAGAGGACACGACTCATATGTGTTGTCGCAGTCATACATCCCCGGCATGTACGAGGGACGCCATCCCCGGCTGAAGGGGCTGGTTGCTGGGCGACAGGCTACCCATTGCGATCGTGGCCTGATGACGCCTATACGGAGGCCACGCAATGAGGCGGAGAACCGTTACAATGATGCCCATGTAGTGACAAGGGGAGTGATAGAGAGGTGCTTTGGCGTGCTGAAGATGCGTTTCAGGTGCCTGGACCTCTCTGGGGGCGCCCTCCAGTATCGGTCAGATAGGGTCGGCCGCATCATTGTGGTGTGCTGCGTCCTGCACAACATAGCCCAGCAGAGGGGCGATGTGCCGCAGGCAGAGGACGGCGGAGTGGAGGAGCAGCAGGAAGAGGCGCAGTCCTCCCCAGCTGAAGGGGACGGGGGCAATGGTCAGGGCAGACGGGCTAGACACGGGTGGGTGGCTGTCCACCGTTACCGGCTGGGCCAGCGGGCACGGGACAGGCTGATAGCCGCCCGCTTCACTGACTAGATGGGCGTGGGAATCGGGTAGTATGGCCACAGACTGCACACCATGGCAACACCCGACCACCCACACCCCCCACCCATCCACCCACCCAGCACCCTCACCCCCCTCCCCAACCCCACCCACCCCACCCGCATGCACACCATCCCCCCATTGCCGATCCACCTGCGGCACAACAGCCGGGCTCACACAGTTGCCGGTGGACGCGTGTCTATTGCAGGCCATGGAGGATGATGACAACCTGCTCTGCGATGAGCTCCTGGCTCCACATCGTTGGACTATGTCTGACCCATGGCCACAGTACCACCATCCACCCGGACCATCCCTGCATGCGGCTGTGACACTGCAGCGCACGGTCCCATCCTCTGCCCGGGGGGATGTTGGTGGCGACCCAGGGGGAAGGGGGCAGACTCACCTGGGGCTGAGGTAAGACCACCCCTCACACACACACTTATGCTCAACGTACATGACACCCCCGCACGCTTTGGACAGAGCACAAAGGCAGCTTCTGTAGGTGTAACATTGACTTTAATAACCAAAGGAGTTCATGCACATGCCCTAGCCCCTAAAACTCATCTGTGCCCTGCACCCGTGCCAACTTACTCAGTGTCTAATTGTTTGGCCTTACGGGCCCTTTGACTACGTCTACGTGGTTCCCCAGACGGTACAGCAGAACTGGAGGTGGACTCCTGTGATTCCTGCACTCTGACACGGGATCCATTTGGCGGCCGTTTCCTGGGGCGTCCTGGCCTAGGTGGGCCAGGCTGCGGCCCGGGCGACTGGGATGGCGAGCTGCCAGCCTGTCCTGCCCATTGCCCACCCGATGCACCTGGGACGGAAGGGGGGGAGCCCGAGGTGTTCTGGGACATCCCCTAGAATGGGACCCGGAACAGGCCCCAGCACCTCCTCCTCCCTCGGGGTGTCCGATGGCCCCCAGACCTGTACATGGGTGGGGGATGCGAACGGACTGGCCATCCGACGCCCCCCCGACATCTGGCGCTGCTAGTCCTGGAGGCCCGTGCTGGTATCGACAAGGGTTTGCAGCCATGGAGCTCAGGGAGTTGGCAATCCCTGTCTGTGACAGTGCGACGCCGGCTAGCACATGGGCAATGGCGCCGATGCCCTCAGCGATGGCCTGCTGAGACTGGGCCATGGCCTGCAGAGACTGTGCCACAGAGTTGAGCCCCTCTGCCATCTGCCGCTGGCGCTGGCTCATGGCCTCCTGTGAGAGGGCAGCCATGTCCTGGGCCACAGACGCCGCCTGCACGGAAAGCCCCAGGCCTCGCAAACCGCTCCCCATGTCTGACACCGTCGCACCCATTGCCTCCACCGCGGACGCCACCCGTGCGGTGTCGGCCTGGGTGGCACGCATGACCGGCACCACTGCCAGCTCCTGGACGCGGGTGGACTCCTCCACCTGCGACCGCAGCCGCCGCAAGCCACCCGTCACCCTCTTCGCTCGTCTCAGGTTTGGTGGTTGCATCGGACCTATGGGTGGGTGTGGTAACTCCAGGAACCCGGGATCCATCTGGGCGGCAGATGTTCGCTTGCGCCGGGCTGCCCTCCGACCGCCCGGCCCCTCTGCTGCTCCTACCTCCACCTGCTGTACCGGGACGGCTGTGTTGTGCGCACCAGTGAGTGTACCAGACGCCTCATCACTAAAGTGCCCAACCGAGGTGAGCGTCTCTGCGATGGTGGAGGGTGTTGGTGCCAGCAGTGGCGTTGTGTTGTGCACATCGTCCGACTCTGAGTCCATGGCACTTTGGGGTGGCGGTTCGTCTCCGCCCATCCAATCTGTGTCACTGTCCTGTATTTCAGTTTCCTGGGTAGGGGTGTCCTGGGTTGTGGTTTTGTGGTTTCGTGGCTCGGCTGTGACGAGGGCCTGTGGCTGCCCCTCTCGTCGCTGGGTGGCACACGCCTGAGTCGCCGCACCCGCATGAGACGGGAGCACCAGGTCTCTCCGTCTCCCGTGGTCTCCGAGGTCGCTCCGTCTCCAGTGGTCTCCGAGGGTCATCGTGCGGGCGTCGCATGCCAGAGGGTCCGGGTCTCTCCGTCTCCCGTGGTCTGCGAGGGGCATCGTGCGGGCGGTCTGCATCTGCGGGGATGGGTGCCTCGACGTTTGCTCCTGCGATACACAATGAAGCATGCATGGTTAGACACGCAGGCAGTGATCAGGTGATATGGGGGAGAGGGATATAGGGGAGGGGGGGATATGGGGACGGGCTGTCGGTGGCTCACTTTCTGGTGGGCCCCCGACCTCTGCATCAGCAACCTCCCGGTCCTCAGGTCCGCCAGCCAGTTCCAGGGCCCTTCCCTCATGTTCGGTCAGTGGCCTCTCATCAGCTGGGCCTCCTCCAGTCCTCACATGCTCCCTGGTGTTGTGTGCACGCTTCTCCTGTGGGGGATGGTGGCAGGGGTAAAAGGCAACAGTGTTAGACAGGTATATTAATGCACACCATCGGTTGCGCGTGTATTGCAGAGGTTAAGGTTAGGGCTGGATTCACTTGGGGAAATGGGGGAAGGTGGATATGGGGGGGATATGGGGGAGGGGGGGATATGGGGGAGGGGGGGATATGGGGGAGGGGGGGAATATGGGGGAGGGGGGGAATATGGGGGAGGGGGGAATATGGGGGAGGGGGGGAATATGGGGGAGGGGGGGAATATGGGGGAGGGAGGGGGGGGAATATGGGGGAGGGGGGGGAATATGGGGGAGGGGGGGAATATGGGGGAGGGGGGGGAATATGGGGGAGGGGGGGAATATGGGGGAGGGGGGGATATGGGGGAGGGGGGATATGGGGGAGGGGGGATATGGGGGAGGGGGGATATGGGGGGATATGGGGAGGGGGGGGATGGGGGAGGGGGAGATGGGGGAGGGGGAGATGGGGGAGGGGGAGATGGGGGAGGGGGAGATGGGGGAGGGGGAGATGGGGGAGGGGGAGATGGAGGAGAGGGGAGATGGGGGAGGGGGGGAATATGGGGGAGGGGGGGAATATGGGGGAGGGGGGGAATATGGGGGAGGGGGGGGAATATGGGGGAGGGGGGGAATATGGGGGAGGGAGGGGGGGGGGAATATGGGGGAGGGGGGGGGAATATGGGGGAGGGGGGGAATATGGGGGAGGGGGGAATATGGGGGAGGGGGGGAATATGGGGGAGGGGGGGAATATGGGGGAGGGGGGGATATGGGGGAGGGGGGGATATGGGGGAGGGGGGGATATGGGGGGATATGGGGGAGGGGGGGATATGGGGGGATATGGGGAGGGGGGGATGGGGGAGGGGGAGATGGGGGAGGGGGAGATGGGGGAGGGGGAGATGGGGGAGGGGGAGATGGGGGAGGGGGGAGATGGGGGAGGGGGGAGATGGGGGAGGGGGGAGATGGGGGAGGGGGAGATGGGGGAGATATGGGGGAGATATGGGGGAGATGGGGGAGATGTGGGGGGGAGGGGGGAGATGGGGGAGGGGGAGGGGGGAGAATGGGGGGGAGGGGGAGATGGGGGGGGAGGGGGGAGATGGGGGAGGGGGGGGAGATGGGGGATTATGGGGGATGGGGGATATGGGGGAGGGGGGCTATGGGGAGGGGGGTATGGGGGATATGGGGAGGGGGGCTATGGGGAGGGGGGTATGGGGGATATGGGGAGGGGGATATGGGGAGGGGATATGGGGATATGGGGGATATGGATATCGGGCGGGGGGGGGGGGTGGGGGGGGGCTCACCCTGGCTGCCCTGACGAGGTCGTTCACCTTCTTGTGGCACTGGGTGCCTGTCCGTGGTATCAGGGTCACAGCTCTGACGGCCTCTGCCACCTCCCTCGGGGCTAAGCGGCGGGCGGCCATCCGGTCGGGTCTTCTGGTCGGGTGGGGGGAGCAGCGCGTCTTTTGATGTGAGCCAGCGCGGATAGCGTCACGTCACTGCTAGCCCATTCCGGGCCGGAGACTTAGCGACGTTTGGGGCGGCGTGATGCAGGTGGGATTTGCGCCGTTTTTGGCGCCGGTCGGCGGACATCGCGCCGATAACGGAGAATTTCGCCCCACATCTCTATCATTCATCTAAAAATCTTTACCCTGTTGTTATGTATTGCAGCAGCCTACATGTACAGCAATAAGTGAACAGTCGGTGAGCCGAATTTTCATAAGGCTGGCAAAGGTATCAGATGAATTCTCTGCTCTTCCTCAAATGGTGCCTTGGGACCGCCCATATGGTCCACATTGCAGGAACAGGTACACATAGCTTTGATTTAATTTTAATTTCAATGACTGCTCCATTGACAGTGAGGCATGGCTGTAATGCATTCATCAGACTGTGAGCCTAGTTTCATGTGCTCAGCCCAAGCACCTGTCCGCACAACTCTCTGGCTTACATGAGGACGCTATCAATGAAGCCAAGCTGAAAACTGTGATCCCCAACAATCGTCTCCGAGACAGTCTCTGGGATCACCCACAAACCAAGACTCACTCACTGCCAATCAATATCCTGTACACTCGACCTTGCACAGTGTTCAGTCGGAATGTAGTAATTTGACTGCATAACAGTGCCGTGTATTTAACAAGGACATGCAATGGGCAGAGTTATCCTCGAGCTTGGCGTTCTAAGCAGTTACTATTAAAATATAATGGGATATATATTTCCCTTGAAATAAATGATTAATATCACTATTTTACTGTTCTGTTTGCTGTATTGTTCCTTAATTTGTGGGATCAAAGAAAGAAAAATGATACTTAAAACCAAAACTGACTCAAAAACCAACAACACTAAAAATAATAATGGTTCAAAATAAAGCAACATGCATTCCTCTGTACTTGAAGATATTTGCTCAATAAGGATAAAGCTAATCTGACTGCCTCTCTCACATATACAAATCTCAGCCTGTTAAAATTACAGACATGTCCATATCTTGCTGCTTTATTCCTTCTTGTAGTTACTGGAGGAAAAACAATGAGTCATGGTATATCATTTATGTGGTAATCAGATTTATATAACAGCTTTAATGTCTGCTGATGTCTGCTCCCTTTATTCTGACTTTGCTGCTGGTGTGAATATAGAGCAATACTGACACCTAGTGGTATTTAAATACCATATTTTGCAGTTTTACTTGAGAAGATTTTTACCCTGTCGCCTGTTGTCACGGCTAGGGGTGAACGATAAACACACTACTGAGTTGCAACCTTTTTGCACTAAGATCCAGTCATTATTTCTGGTATTCTGGCAAAATTATTATTGAAGATTTAGAAATTTAGTTAGGAGCAGTCTGAAATCAATCAGTATGATTGTTTTAATAATAATAATATCTTTATTATTGTCACAAGTAGGCTTACATTAACACTGCAATGAAGTTACTCTGAAAACACCCAGTCGCCACACTCAAGCGCCTGTTAGGTTACACGGAGGGAGAATTCAGAATGTTTAAATGACCTAACACGGCTTTCGGGACTTGTGGGAGGAAACTCCCGGAGCACCTGGAGGAAACCCACGCAGACACGGGGAGAATCCACACAGACAATGACCTAAGCCGGCAATAGAATCCGGGTCCCCGGCGCTGTGAAGCAACAATGTTAACCATTGTGCTACCGTGCCGCCCCAATATATCATCGTGAGGATCTTACAGTGATATGTTGAACCTTCAATGTAGAAGTTACGGGGGGACGATATGTGTGAAAGATGGTAGAAGTGACATGATCGGTAATGCTTACTGCCAACCTGCACACTTTAGGAAATGTGAGGCAGGAATGGCCCATATCTTCTGGTCTCCAGATTGTTGGAAACCGCGTGTATGACCCAAGATACCCGTCAGAGCCCCTCGGAAGTCCTGATACACTCACCTCCATGGGAACTGACTGGGAAATTTGAACTTCAATGGACAATTCCCCTGCCCCCCCAAGAACCCTCATAACATTCTCTGACTCTGTCTTATCTACCTGGATAGTTACCCAGGAAATGTTACACATGAAAAACTCCTTGGTAATCCCCAATCACTCACAGCGACCTCCACTCCAAATCTGCTCTCAAACTCCTCCCCTGGATTTTCCCGACTATCCCAGTGACTCTCTGACTACCCCGCACTGCCGCACCCAACTTTCTCCTCCTGACCTGACCCCGTTAACCCTACCTCACCCATCTCCACCAACCCACTACACCTAACATGATCTGACACCCACAAACTGACAACCTCCCCCACCTGCCTACCCACTCACTTACTTACCCACCTCACCCACATGTCACCCCACCTTCCAACCACCCTACTCATCTGCCGCCCTACCCACCTGCCACCCTACCCACCCACCAATCTCCCCACCTGGCTCCCTACCCACTTCTGCCTGACCAACCTACCGCCCTACCCACCTGCTACCCTACCACCCTATCCATCTGCAACCATACACACCTACTGCCCTAAACCCTTGCCGCCTTATCTACCTGCCATCTCATCCAGCTGCGATCCCTGCCACTCCACTTACGTCATCCCACTCACCTATCACACTATCCACCTACAAAGCCTACCTATCTGCCAACTTGACCCAGCAACCACTCTACCCAACAGCCACTCTACACATGCCACATACTCACTTCCCCACTTATCTCAGCCTCTACCTACCTGTGGCGCACAAAGACTCCGTGAGACAAACAGAGTGAAGTCGATGAGGCTTTATTAAGCGTGTCTGTTCCCCAGCAGCCCGATAGTAAACTGGCATGCGGGGGAAGGCACCGGCTTCTTATACTTCGCCTTCAGGGCGGAGTATGAGGTCAACGGCCAACCAGGACCCGGGATCTGTCAGCCAATGACATTAGGGCTTCCAGTCCCACATGACCCCCAATACATACTACCACATTCACCCCTTGTCAAAAATGAACCCGGCGGGGTGATGCTTCGTATGGTGGTAAGGGTTTACAGTACTGGTCCTGGGAGGAGAGAACAGTTACATGGTAGGACCGTATTGGACAGTATCGTCCTGTTACAACTATTTACAGAGGATATAGGAAAACAAATGTTCATTGGACAGTCCATCTTTGTTTTACATCGACGCCACGAGTCGGTCGGGCGGTCTGGTCGTCCGTGTCGATCGCCTCGGCCCCGGCGGTGGTGGTAGTGCTTGTACCAGCGTTGTCGCCTCCGGGAACCGCACGGTTTTAGCTGTCGGTACAAAGGGGAGGGGGACTGATCCTCCTGGGAAGGGGGCGGTCGCGGGGTGCGGCGGTGGCAGGAAGGGGGGCGGTTGGGTTGATGGTGCCGGGGGGGTGTGCGTGGTGCCGGCGGGCGCCAGATCCCGCAGGGAGACCGTGTCCTGTCGGCCGTCGGGGTACTCCACGTAGGCGTACTGGGGGTTTGCGTGGAGGAGGTGAACCCTTTCGACCAACGGGTCCGCCTTATGTGCCCGCACGTGCTTTCGGAGCAGGATGGGTCCTGGGGCCGCCAGCCAGGTCGGCAGCGACGTTCCAGAGGAGGACCTCCTAGGGAAGACAAGGAGACGCTCGTGCGGCGTTTGATTAGTGCTCGTACATAATAACGACCGGATGGAATGGAGAGCGTCCGGGAGGACCTCCTGCCACCGTGAAACTGGGAGGTCCCTGGACCGTAGGGCCAGTAGGACGGCCTTCCAGACCGTGCCGTTCTACCTTTCTACTTGCCCGTTCCCCCGGGGGTTGTAGCTGGTCGTCCTGCTTGATGCTATACCCTTGCTGAGCAGGAACTGGCGCAGCTCGTCACTCATGAAAGAGGACCCCCTGTCGCTGTGGACGTATGCGGGGTAACCGAACAGTGTGAATATGCTGTTCAGGGCTTTAATGACTGTGGCCGCGGTCATGTCGGAGCAGGGAATGGCAAAAGGGAAGCGGGAGTATTCGTCCACTACATTAAGGAAATACGCGTTGCGGTCGGTGGAGGGGAGGGGCCCTTTGAAATCGAGACTGAGGCGTTCAAAGGGACGGGAAGCCTTAATCAGGTGCGCTCCATCTGGCCTGAAAAAATGCGGTTTGCATTCTGCGCAGATGTGGCAGTCTCTTGTGACTGTACGGACCTCCTCTAAGGAGTAGGGGAGATTGCGGGACTTAATGAAGTGGTAAAACCGAGTGACCCCCGGGTGGCAGAGGTCCTCGTGGAGGGCTTGGAGGCGGTCAATTTGTGCGTTGGCACATGTCCCGCGGGATAGGGCATCAGACGGCTCGTTCAGCTTTCCGGGCCGGTACAAGATCTCATAGTTGAAGGTGGAGAGTTCGATCCTCCACCGCAAGATCTTGTCGTTCTTGATCTTGCCCCGCTGTGCATTATCGAACATGAAGGCAACCGACCGTTGGTCAGTGAGGAGAGTGAATCTCCTGACGGCCAGGTAATGCCTCCAATGTCGCACAGCCTCCACTATGGCTTGGGCTTCCTTTTCCACTGAGGAGTGGCGGATTTCTGAGGCGTGGAGGGTTCGGGAGAAAAAGGCCACAGGTCTGCCCGCTTGGTTAAGGGTAGCCGCGAGAGCTACGTCAGAGGCGTCGCTCTCGACCTGGAAGGGGAGGGACTCGTCGATGGCGCGCATCGTGGCCTTTGCGATGTCCGCTTTGATGCGGCTGAAAGCCTGGCAAGCCTCTGTCGACAGCGGGAAAGCCGTGGTCTGTATTAGGGGGCGGGCCTTGTCTGCGTACTGGGGGACCCACTGGGCGTAGTATGAAAAGAACCCCAGGCAGCGTTTCAGGGCTTTTGGGCAGTGCGGGAGGGGAAATTCCATGAGTGCGCGCATACGTTCGGGGTCGGGGCCTATTATCCCATTGCGCACTATGTAGCCCAGAATGGCTAGCCGATCGGTGCTAAAAACGCACTTGTCCTCATTGTACGTGAGGTTCAAGGCTTTGGCAGTCTGGAGGAATTTTTGGAGGTTGGCGTCGTGGTCCTGCTGATCGTGGCCGCAGATGGTTACATTGTCGAGGTACGGGAACGTGGCCCGTAACCCATGTTGATCAACCATTCGGTCCATTTCCCGTTGGAAGACCGAGACGCCGTTTGTGACGCCAAAAGGGACCCTTAGGAAGTGGTATAATCGCCCGTCTGCCTCGAAGGCTGTGTACTTGCGGTCACTTGGGCGGATGGGGAGCTGATGGTAGGCGGACTTGAGGTCCACGGTGGAGAAGACTTTATACTGGGCAATCCGATTGACCATGTCGGATATGCGGGGGAGAGGGTACGCGTCTAGTTGTGTGTACCTGTTGATGGTCTGGCTATAGTCAATGACCATCCTTTGTTTCTCCCCTGTCTTCACTACTACCACCTGCGCTCTCCAGGGACTATTGCTGGCCTGGATTATGCCCTCCTTTAGTAGCCGCTGGACTTCGGAGCGAATGAAGGTCCGGTCCTGGGCGCTGTACCGTCTGCTCCTAGTGGCGACGGGTTTGCAATCCGGGGTGAGGTTCGCAAACAAGGACGGGGGTTGCACCTTGAGGGTGGCGAGGCCGCAGATAGTGAGTGGGGGTATGGGGCCGCCGAATTTAAACGTAAGGCTCTGTAGGTTACATTGAAAATCTAAGCCCAGCAAGGTGGGGGCACAGAGTTGGGGAAGGACGTTAAGTTTGTAGTTTTTGAATTCCCTCCCCTGTACCGTTAGGGTAACTATGCAGAATCCCTGGATCTGTACGGAGTGGGATCCTGCGGCTAGGCAAATCTTTTGTGCGCTGGGGTAGGTAGTTAAGGAACAGCGTCTTACCGTGTCGGGATGTATAAAACTTTCCGTGCTCCCGGAGTCGACTAGGCATGGCGTCTCGTGGCCGTTAATTAGGACCGTTGTCGTCGTCGTCTGGAGAGTCCGGGGCCGAGCCTGATCGAGCGTAACCGAAGCGAGCCGTGGTTGTAGTAGTGGGGTGGGGTCCGTTGTTGCCGTCCAAGAGGACGTCGGGGATGGATAAAATGGCCGCCCCCATACCTCGCCCGTAGATGAGGGGTCACAAGATGGCGTCGGGGGTGGACAAAATGGCCGCCCCCATGCGTCGTACAGGTCGGGGGCGGTCCAAGATGGCGGGGCCCCTCCTCCCCTCGTGGTGGTCGGGACCCAAAATGGCGGCGTCTGCGGGTCGCACATTGAGTGCTGGGGGGTCTGGGGGGCGCTAGGACCGCGCGGAGTTCCCGGGCCGCGGGCGCTAGGACCGCGCGGAGTTCCTTTGGTGCGAGCGCCAGGGCCGCGGGCGCTAGGACCGCGCGGAGCTCCCTCGCTGGGGACCGGCAGGTCAGTAGTGCGAGCGCTGGGACAGTGAGGAGGTCCCTCGCCGGGGACGGAGGTCGGGGTCCAGGTGAGTTGTATTGCCGGCGGGTCAGGCGTGGGGCGCGGGACGGGGGTGAGGGACAAGGTCGGCGGCGTTGGCGGGTCAGGCGTGGGGCGCGGGACGGGGGCGAGGGCCCAGGTCGGCGGCTCCGGCGGGTCAGGCGTGGGGCGCGGGACGGGAGCGAGGGCCCAGGTCGGCGGCTCCGGCGGGTCAGGCGTGGGGCGCGGGACGGGGGCGAGGGCCCAGGTCGGCGGCTCCGGCGGGTCAGGCGTGGGGCGCGGGACGGGGGCGAGGGCCCAGGTCGGCGGCTCCGGCGGGTCAGGCGTGGGGCGCGGGACGGGGGCGAGGGCCCAGGTCGGCGGGTCAGGCGTGGGGCGCGGGACGGGGGCGAGGGCCCAGGTCGGCGGCTCCGGCGGGTCAGGCGTGGGGCGCGGGATGGGGGCGAGGGCCCAGGTCGGCGGGTCAGGCGTGGGGCGCGGGACGGGGGCGAGGGCCCAGGTCGGCGGCGCTGGCGGGTCAGGCGTGGGGCGCGGGACCCAAAATGGCGGCGCCTGGGGGTCGCACATGGCGTGCTGGGGGGGTTGGGAGGCATAGACTGCCTGTAGGGCTCCCTGTTCTCCCGGGACGGTGGCGACCACGCGGGACCGGCACACCACCGCATAGTGGCCCTTTTTCCCGCAGCTTTTGCAGATGGCTGCGCGGGCCGGACAGCGTTGTCGGGGGTGCTTCGCCTGGCCGCAGAAATAACAGCGGGCGCCCCCGGTGCGATTCGGCGTTTGGACTGCGCAAGCCTGTGGGGTGTCCGGGGGGGGGGGGGGTAGGGGGTTTGCCGCGGCGGGTACGTACGGGGCCCAATGGCCTGCCGCGCGGTCGGGGCCGTAGGCGCGGGTATTACGCGCGGCTACGTCCAGCGAGGCTGCCAGGGCCCGTGCCTCTGAGAGTCCTAGTGACTCTTTTTCTAGAAGTCTTTGGCGGATTTGGGAGGATTGTATACCTGCAACAAAAGCATCGCGCATTAACATGTCCGTGTGTTCGTTTGCGTTCACCGACGGGCAGCTGCAGGCTCGTCCCAAAATCAGCAGCGCGGCATAGAACTCGTCCATCGATTCTCCGGGAGCTTGCCGTCTCGTCGCGAGCTGGTAGCGAGCGTAGATTTGGTTAACTGGGCGAACGTAGAGACTTCTCAGTGCTGCGAACGCCGTCTGGAAATCGCGGGTGTCTTCAATGAGGGTGAAAATCTCCGTGCTCACCCTCGAGTGCAGGACCTGCAGTTTTTGTTCATCTGAGACTCGGCCTGTGGTCGATGTGATGTAGGCCTCAAAGCAAGTCTGCCAGTGTTTGAAGGCTGCTGCTGCATTCACTGCGTGGGGGCTGATCCTCAGGCATTCTGGAATGATCCTGAGCTCCATAGTCCTTTTTAGGCACGCTTAATAAATTGTGGCGCACAAAGACTCCGTGAGACAGAGTGAAGTCGATGAGGCTTTATTAAGCGTGTCTGTTCCCCAGCAGCCCGATAGTAAACTGGCATGCGGGGGAAGGCACCGGCTTCTTATACTTCGCCTTCAGGGCGGAGTATGAGGTCAACGGCCAACCAGGACCCGGGATCTGTCAGCCAATGACATTAGGGCTTCCAGTCCCACATGACCCCCAATACATACTACCACACTACCCAATCTACCACCCTGGCCTTCACTTATTCATCTACTCACCCATTCATCTATAATCCATCCACTGGACATTTAAACTTAACTTGCGGCAGCTAGTGCAATAAAAAGGGTCGGAGTGGGGGGTGAGGTGGCTTGTCTTCCCCCACCCTCAATGCTCCAATGCTGTGATGGAGGTTTCCGAAGGTTGGGTGTGTCTTCCGAGCGATGCTTCTTCAGAGATGCAGAATGTACAGTCCTTCGGAAACCTCCATCACAGCATTGGAGCATCTCTGAAGAAGCATCGCTCGGAAGACACACCCAAAAATGCAGAATGGTATCGGGCACAGAAGTTAGGGACAGAGTAACAGTTTGAAGTTGGTTGCTGCTTTGTGGAAGATCACAGTCATTGAGAAATAGCAGAACCCATTTGGAAACACTAAAGGACCTTAAATGGCACCTGTAAAAACAGCCCAAAATACCTCACAGCCAAGGAAAATACTGCAGACAATTTGTGCATTTCATACTGAAGAAAATCAAATCATCTGCTTTAGCGATGCTGTTTGAACATACTGCGAGAATTTCCTTGTTCTTCTGTGAATAGAGTCTTGGCATCTTATCCACCTCAGGGGCGGCACGGTGGCACAGTGGCTAGCACTGTTGCCTCACAGCGCCAGGAACCCAGGTTCAATTCCGGCCTTGGGTAACTGTCTGTGAGGAGTTTGCACTTTCTCCCCATGTCCGTGTGGGTTTCCTCCCAAGATAAGCAGGTTAGCTGGATTGGCCATGATGAATTGCCTCTTAGTGTCCAGAGACGTGTGGATTAAGTGTGGTTATGGGGTTGCAGGAATAGGGTGGGAACCTGTTAGGGTGCTCTTTTGGAAGGTCAGTGGGCCGAATGGCCTCCTTCAGCACTCTCGGGATTCTATGATGATCTACGATCTTTTGCATCTAAAAAAAGCCACTGGGGGGAGGGAAAGGGAGAGAGAAATTGCAGTGGAAGTTTCCAGATCGTGAAGGGTGTAACAGCAACAGATAAGCAATACTCTTCAAGTATTTAGGTTGTTATGCTAGATTAAGCATCCCATATTGTTCTTCCTGAAGGCTGAGAAGGGTACCCACAAAGGATTGAAGTGAATAAACATTAATTGAGAAGCCTCTGCCAAATCTAACATACAAAAACAAAATCTGCAGCCTATAAGTTTCAAAATAAAATAAAATACAGAAGCATAAATTGATGATTGGGAAAAAAAAATTTAAATCTACAAAGTCAATGGGCCTGAACTCAATCAGGTAAGGAAAACCTACCTCCATCTTAGTATCACAGCAAGTCCTATTGGCCACTTCCTGCATGGACCAATCATCAAGACAGTAAGACTGGTGCACACAGGTTCATCCCCTGAGTATATTCCAAGAAATTGGGTCCTGGTGGGTTGATGCAATGCATAAATAATAAAATCGGCCTTAGAAGCCTCTGTCATTCACTCCTAGCTCTGCAAGTCCTTAGGTCAACAGGGAGCAGTGCCGCAAGAGATATGAGTCTTCAGTGTGCTGTTGGTGTGTCACCTTCAATTGGAGTCATGGAACCGAACTTAACGCTATGGAGCAAACCATAGAGATCCTTGAAGCTAAGATTTCACTGCTTACATGACTAAAGGTGCATCTCTACAGTACAGGCCTGAAAGGATCGCCATGTTGATGGTAGTGTGCTGTATCCTCCCATACCTCACAATAACAAGGGCCTTATTGCCTGGGATCGGGAGGCTAGCCAAAGAGAAAAAGAAGGAAGAGAATGAGGGACAAGGCCACATGCACCAGCTGCAAGTGGATGGAATAAAAAAATAACTGTGCACTGAGGTTTCACTTCAGTTGGTCAGCACTTCCCTCTCCCAAATATCTGCCAATCATTGCCTTCAATGGCTGAATCCTTTGGACTATGAAAATGTTCCGCATCAGGGACGATTTTGGCTCATAATCCAGCCTATTACAGTAGCGGGGATCGCCAACTAAAAGCCCACCTTTTGGATCGCTGTGCTATTAGGGTAAAATGAGGAGGCAGATGGCTCATTCGGGACCTGAGATGTTAGAAAGGCCTATATCCCTCACTGTGGCTGTGGGGGGACTGCAGCTTGAGTTACTGGGACAACAAGAGGGAGAAACATGAGGCTGAAACTTTTATTCAAACTGAGCACTCCCCGTGACAGTGACCTTCATGAAAGACTACTGCAATGATAGGCCTGTGCCTTGGGATGATCGATGTCTTTCCAGTTTTGGGAAGTAAAGGTCAGATTTCATGTCAAGCAGCTAGGACCTCCGACAGCACTCGCCCACTGTACGCTCTGAGTTTGCACACTGTGGGGTACAGGTCACCTCTGGGAATATTGGAAAGTCTGGGGAAAATCCCAGTCGATTTACTTCCTCATCTATTTTAATTTGCCAATGATGGAGGCTTGCCATCACCACTCTGGTAAGAGTGTGAGGAGGCGGGAACACGTTAGGGACATGACCCAACTCGATTTTTTTTTATCCATTGTCCAGCCCCCATTGTCTCTAAATCTTCATCCAAGATGATGAGAAGATTCACTGCAACACATCCTTTTCAGACTCCTTGATCTCCATAAAGGTCAAGAGGCAAGGACCTTCGAAGAACAACTTTATGCATCAATATTACAAAAACAAATCACACTTGTGGACAATCTTCACTTAATGCCTGGCTTGTGGGTGCCTTTACCTGACCTAACATTCCTACACAGTGCTTCCCCTGTGGAACCAGCATGACAAATGGAAGGCTGCCGGGGAGCCTGCAGATGGTCCCAACTACAGATTCCAGTACCTTGGTTCCATCAACAGGCTGGCCTGGCTGACAGAGAAGCAAATGTAAGATCTCTGGTGCAGCGGCAGTGGGGGATGCATGGGTGTTGTCACCTGAGAACCCAGTGGGTTGGGATTTCAGCAATCCTCATCCTCTTCTGCAGCACAGATTTATGAACTACAGTGACACCCAGCAGAGCCTATTGAACACTGAGGTCAGCATACCAGTTGACTGAACCAGCATGCCAGCAGGCAGGGATCTTGTGACCACTCTCTGATCTTCCACTGCAACATTGAGACATCAGGAGAACCCTGACTGTGAAGCAGTGGGAGCTGAGACAATGACCAGCTGACACTCCACCAGGCCTCCACCCAGCAGAGCTGCTTTGGAGGCACCCATGATGTCTACAGTGGAAAGGATGGGCTGCAATCTCCCAGGATTTCCCATGCCACAGTGAAGCTAGACTCCTCCATCCTCCTATCTGCCGAATGGAGGCTTTCTGGTAAGATTGATAGTCCATCAAACATCTTGGTGTGCTTGTCTTTGTTGTCCTGCAGTTCACCCCAGCAAAGACCTTATCTGAGTCTCGGGTGTGTGTGACCTCATACTCCAAGGAAGAAGTTACTCACTCCATTCACAGTTTTAATTTCTTGGCATCTTTCAGGATCCCATAATCCTCAAGACCATCTTCTCTAAGGTGTTGAAGGGAGTTTTTCTTCCTGGTCCTCTGTCAATCCTCTGCCTCTCCAGTCTGTTGTGAGTAATCTTTTTGTGCCAGAGAGAGGACAGATCATTATTGACTATGTGTCAATGTTTATGTTAAGCGTACCATTGTTAAATAACTGGATGTATGTGGAGACAATGAGAGGTATGTGGGTGCAGGCAGAATTTTTTTTTTTAAATTGGAGTTACCCAATTAATGTTTTCCAACGAAGGGCCAATTTAGTGTGGCCAATCCACCTAGCCTGCACATCTTTGGGTTGTGGGGGCGAAACCCACGCAAACACTGGGAGAATGTGCAAACGCCACGCGGACAGTGACCCAGAGCCGGGATCGAACCTGGGACCTTGGCGCCATGAGGCAGCAGTGCTACTCACTGCGCCACCGCGCTGCCCCGTAGGCAGAATTTAATGATTGTTGCGATAAACCCATCCACTAGCTGGAAAGCTCTTGGAAACTGCGCCATGGCCATTTTGGTGTCTGGTGTCATGATTAAATCCTGATCAGGCTGCATGCTGGTTGCCATTAGGGTTACTGGCCCCTGCAGGGAAACTTTCCTGCAGGAATTTCTTCCATCTCGAGGAGCTGTTGGCCAATCAAAAACTGTCTCCCTTACCAGCAATGCTACCGTGAGCAGACACCTCTGTCAGACTGCAGTAAGCTCAAGGCCACTGATCGTCTCTGGAGCCTGTAAGTGGGGCAGGATTACTGGCACCAGTAAGGGAGGCCCGAATGAAGCGGTGCAAAGGTCACGGCAAAGGGTAAGAGGTGGCTTCCTGCATAACGGAGTGAGAGGTTTGTGGTGTGTCTGAGGTGTAATATGCTAGAGCATTCATTCTCCCTAAACATGCAAGTGAGAACATTAAACATTTTTTGGCACTTCTGCCAGGTCAGTGATGCTGCACTCAGGACATTCACTACCTTCACCACGTGCTCAAGTTACCCTCCTAGAGTTCACGCTGGAGGGCGCCTTGCCTCCTGCCAGAATCATTGCTTCCTTCCGGGTTTCAACCTCACAGACGAGAGAGTCCTGGGTGTTCCTCTGAAACCTGAGTCCTTTCCTTCCCTTAGTGTGATATGGCACCTTAATTAGTGGCCAAAAATAGTTATCTAACAGTCCACAGTGCTTTAATGCATCTTCCTTCTTCTAAGTACTACGCGTTTAAATTGTGGAGGTTACCGGGAGTATGTGCTTTCTGCAGGATGCTATTGAGCCACTGGCCTCACCTTTCCAAGCCACAGTCATAGAAATAAGGTGATAAATAGATTTTATGATTAACCCTCCCCGTTTCCAAAAGGTCTGGGCACAACACAAACCGTTCCCAAAAATTAGAGTGATGGCATTTATGTTTGACAAGTGGTTCTGCTCGGGGCCTAGATTTTGACTCTCTCCACGACCACCCACACGAGGGAAAACCAGCCAAGGCGGCAGTTAAAATGGAATGTGAGCAATTCCCGAGTAAAGGTTCTGCAAAGCTCCTTCCTAATTCCTCTCAAGGTAGACACTGCTGCAAAATATCTCTTATGATACTCGTCTTTGTTTGTGGTTTTCCTTCACCCAACATTTACAAGCTTCAGGTTGCTCTATCTGTTATTTTCCTCTTAAAATTTAAATGTACACAGCATTAACTGCATGTATTAGGAATCTAGTACACCATCCTCCTTCTCTCTGGTGATGTTTGAGGCTTGTTCATTTTATTCCCTTCTGCTCTATCTATGTTTACAGTCCAATTTAAACAATATGCTTACTGTATCCACATCACCATGCCTCTCAGCATTTCAAATACTGCATAATGTCTACCCTCAATCATTTTTGCAGCAGATATAAGTTAATCACTGTGAACCTGTCTCCAAACTATCCTAAGTCCCAGAATCATCAACTTCATAATTTTTTTGAACTCTCTCCAAGATCTTACACTGCACTGAATAACTTGCAACCAATAACTCTGCGAAACTGAAAATCATAATTATAAGCTGGTAGAAGTGGGTATTTATACATTCTGGTCAAACACAAACTCCAGGTGTCATGAAACTACAATATTCACAGTTGTATTGTGTCGCTTCAATCCAGCTGATGTCAAACATTGACTCCAGTTGTCCTTTCAAAACATTCTTCAAATTCAAAGGGAACAACCAGGAGGACAATGAAGGATGAGCAGGCAAAACTGGAATGGAATAAAGGGTTGGCTTTAGATATGGTGCAGGAATAGTCAACGTGCATTCCCACGACAGGAATAGGTAGAATAAGCCAAGCCAGAACGTCCTGGATGGCAAGAGAGATTGGAAAAAAGATGAAGCAGCAAAAGTTTCAGGTGATTTTCACGTCAGTGAGAAGGGATAGGGAAAATGCAAAGGGGAAGTGAGAAAGGAACAAGGCAAAGGCGAGGAAAAGAGATAATGTGAGAGGAGACTGGCAGCTAATATAACAATCAACAGTCAGACCTGACAGTCACTTGGACAAGTGCAGATTAATTAGGGAATGCCAGCTGGGTTTGTCAAAGGCAAATCTGTTTTAACCAACTTGATTTTGAGTATTCCTGAAAAAAGATACTTTGTTTTCAACAGTACTCAATTTCTGCACGACCAAATTACGAACTTGATTTTGTTTTTTTGATGAGGTGACAGAGATGGTTAATGAGGGTAATATGGTGGTATGGACTGGCATTTGTTCAAGTGTCACAGACGTGTCAGCATATTTGAAGCCCATGGAATAAAAGAGAAAGTATGGGAGGATGCCCTTACCCATGTGGCAACGCCAGCAGGTATATTCTGGCTGCCCGACTGTGAGCTTGGGGTGGCATCCTGTCCCCTTGAGAGATCCCCTCAGTGGAAAAGGCGGCCCCTGGTGGATGAGCCTCACCATCCCCCCAAAATAACCAAGGCCTACCTGACTCGTTGAATATTTTCAGCATTTTGGATTCTTATTCAATAAGTCAATTAATAGTGATGTCATAGTCTATGGAAATGTAATGTATGAAGTTCTTAAGGTAATTACTGGAATGATCTATGATCTGTATCAACATCATGATGTTTAAGATGGTCCTGTTTTAACACAAGTCGGTGAATGGGGATGGTAGAGAAGAGGGTGCGAGGATGGGAAAAACAGAGAATTATAGTTATTGGACCTGAAAGAAGCAGCTGTAACTGTTCTAATTCTCTTCCAGGTAACCGTTGACCTCTGTTTCCCTCTGGACACTGTTGCCATTTAAAATGCCAATAGGTGGAAGAAAATATTGTTTGTCAAATTAATGAACTTTAAAGAACAGAAATAAACCCTTTTCCCAGATCGCAACCTAAACAGAAGATGCTGAGTAGAGTTCTTTGAGAGTCTTTTTCAAAGCGATATGACCTGGTTGGATGGCTGACTCAGAAGTGATGAGACGTCAGCTCCAGAATTGGAGCCCAATTCCAGACTGCAGGAGTTTTACTCCCAGTGAAGCAGACCGAAGCAAATATCATTCTGATGATTTTAAACACAAAAGTCGCAACTCTGGGTGAGGTCAATTATTTGTTGCATTTGTTGTCAATTGTATATTGTTTATGTGTTTTTTCAGTGAACAATTTTCATTTAGAACACTATTGTTCCATTATCGGGAAAGTAAAATGTTGGTTGCAAATGCTTTTGAAGGATATTTGTCAATTTGAATGGTTTTGTTGGGTGGGACTTTCTGCCCCCGCCCCTCCCCCACCCCAGCTGCGGCATCTTTATGGCAGCGGAGGTGGCCCACCTATGGCCAGCGGCAGGACTTTCTGATCCCACCGCCATCAATGGGGTTTCCCATTGTCCAGACCCTTCACCGCAGGGTTCGGCATCACCATCTGAAGATCTTGCCAACGATAGCAGATGGAAACTCCCGCCCATGTTTATTGATAATTGTTTGCTAAATTTGTATTGGGTTTTTCTATCTATTGGTAGGCATTAGAATTTCTAAATTGCTTTCTTAACAATTTTTCAAGCAATCAACCATGTTGAATTAATAGTGATTCCTTTTTTAAGGATTTTATTGGCCTGATATGTGAGCCAATTAAGCATGAGAGGTTCCTTTTTTGGGGGTGCATTTCCGCCCCAAACTTGTAACATTTGGACACTTAGTGCTGGGGGGGGGGGGGGGGGGCAGGGGGATGGGGGGGTAGATGGGGGTGGGTGGGTGGGACGGGGAGAGGAGCCTCTTAGGGCCCTGCCCCTGGCCAAGCTGATCATTGGTGGGTCCATTGCAGTGGGCATGATCGAGGCGTTCCATGCTTGGTGAGCACGTGGGGACTGGGGTGTTTTATCGACCCCTTTAATCCTGTTTTATTTTGAGGTTTTAATTTTCCTTTAAGTATGTGGTGTTTCAAATATGTGGAGAGATTGGGAAGCTGGGTCTCCTTAAAGCAGAGAAAAGTAAGGGCATGTTTAATTGAAATGTTAAAGCCTAAGTGAGAATATGGTAGAGTAGATAGGGAGAAACTGACAGGATAGTCAGTAACCACAGGGACATAGAACATACAGTGCAGAAGGAGGCCATTCGGCCCATCGAGTCTGCACCGACCCACTTAAGCCCTCACTTCCACCCTAACCCCATAACTCTATAACCCCTCCTAATCTTTTTGTTTTGGACACTAAGGGCAATTTAGCATTACCAATCCACCTAACCCTGGCGCTGTGAAGCTACCGTGCTGCCCTAAATTAAAAATAGTTGGTAAAAATGCTGGGGGGGAGAAAGAGACTTTTTAAGCAACCAAGATGTTGTGATCTTTATTGCATTGCATGAACAAGCATTGCTGGAATCAAGTACAGTAGGAGTTTTCAAAAAGGAAGAATTTGTAGGGCAGAAAAAGGGGCAGGAACAGTGCAGTGGAATCAATTGGTCGCCCTTTCAGAAAGCTGGCACAAGCATGGTGAAGCTAATGACCTCCTATATTGCACGATTCCACAATACGGTGCCAATTACGTCAGAGAATTTATCAGACACACATTTGGAAATCTTTTGGTTATACTTGTTTTATTTTAAAGAATGAAAGAAACAGAAAGCAAAGTCACTCAAGTATTCGCTTGAGCTGAGGTGCAATCTGGTATTAATATTGTACAAAATGTGACTTCTCAGGATAAGCAAGTTGTGTGCTGGAAATCAAGCAAGTGTTTTCACACTCGTGCAATGTTTCTCCCTGGGAAATTCAAGACAGATTCTGCTTACATTAACAAATTAGTGAATGTTGTAGATGTATTGTGATCATTGGTGAAGAACCAGGAGTGTAGAGTCACTCAGCCACAGCCACTGTGCTTACTTTTCACGAACCAAATTAATAAATGGAACGTACACAAGAATGGTCAGCTTGAAGTAAGGGTAAGTTACAACATTGCCTTCGTTGCGGCACTCCTCCACAAAGTGTCACAAATACGTTTAAAGGTTAAGAAAATGTCACTGTGTCATTGTGATTTTGTAAGTTGACTGGAATAAGAATCTGAGAAAAGCTTCAGTGCTCATTCTGTCAGAGATCAGTGCTGTTCAATCAGCAACATTAATAGGAATGGACTCCAGCCCTCTGAAATATTCAAAATCTTCATTTTCGAGAAGTATTCCATCTGTCCAGATGAGTTTTGAAGTAGCCAAATCATTCTTATCTAAATGATGTTCAATCAGTCTTCATTTCATCTTCACCCTCGAATCGCTACAATACTTCACATTACAACGATGACAGATGATTTTCTGCCTGTGACAGTGAGGTAGTTTATGAACACGATAATATTGGAATTCCGAACTTCAGTGTCAGCACCAGTTCAATTTCTATTATATGCTTGTTACAGATTTCACATCTGTCTCTTCGCTATTCTCTCGGGTTCAATGGAGCTCACACTCTTAGGTAGCCTTCTGCATTACATTCAAGAATGTGCCCAGACTACCCAATACCTATCGTAGCACAGTGTAATGGGAGGGGGTGTACCTGAACTGGATCCCGTGTGTTTAATACATGTCCCCAGATCCAATTCTCCAAGCTTTCTGGAGGTGGACTGAATACAGTTCAGTTACGCAAGGCACTTTGTAGATTTTGTGTTCAGAGTTATTTTTTAAATAAATTTAGAATACCCAATTATTATTTTTCCAAACAAGGGGCAATTTAGCGTGTCCAATCCACCTACCCTGCACATCTTTTTGGATTGTGGGGGTGAAATCCATGCAGACACGGGGAGAATGTGCAAGCTCTACATGGACAGTGACCCAGGGCCGGAATTCGGACCCGGGTCCTCGGCGCCACAGTCCCAGTGCTAACTACTGCGCCACTGTGCTACCCTTTGTGTTAAGAATTATGATTAGGCTAACGGTACTTGCTGGTATTACAGATTAGATTGGACCACAATTTACAGAGTCCGCACATACCCCATTAAATGCAGAAATCTGGAAGTTGTTGTCTGAATTTCTCTGGGTAACAATTTCTCTGGAGAACAACAAAATAAAAACTGAATGACCAGAACAAGAAAGTCACTGGACACGATCTTTTTAACTTTGACATCATAGATTATCATAGAATTTACAGTGCAGAAGGAGGCCACCATCGAGTCTGCACCGGCTCTTGGAAAGAGCACCCTACCCAAGGCCAACACCTCCCCCTATCCCCATAACCCAGTAACCCCACCCAATACAAAGGGCAATTTTGGACACTAAGGGCAATTTATAATGGCCAATCCACCTAACCTGCACATCTTTGGACTGTGGGAGGAAACCGGAGCACCCGGAGGAAACCCACGCACACACGGGGAGGATGTGCAGACTCTGCACAGACAGTGACCCAAGCCGGAATCGAACCTGGGACCCTGGAGCTGTGAAGCAATTGTGCTAACCACTGTGCTACCGTGCTGCCCTAACAATCAATCAAAAATCTGCAAACATTAAATATGAATTAACAGGAAAATTGTAGTCAATCTAAAATATAAATTACACCTTAAATAGCAGACACAACAAAGGTAGATCTCACAGATGTGCCAGGCTGTCCACCCAGTATATATGGAACCAATTCCAGCTTCAAAGCTTTGAAATTCCTCAAGCTGAATTCCAACTACTTTTCTTCAGGACTTTAAATAGCATTTCCCATTTAACAGCAGCTTTACTCCTTCTGAGCTCCATGGGTGTAATTTTCATCAGAAGACCTACTTTTCTGGATCCTTGTCAGCTCTGCTCTCGGATCTAGCCTACTTTGATGTCTTTCTCAGCTGCGCCACTTAACTCTGGTCACATGGGGTCTCATTTCTAGCCACCCCTGGGTCATGTGATGTGCTTCCAATGAACTTTCTTGGCCCTCCCAGTCCCCTGGATCCAAACAGTCTGCTCCAGCTCTGAGCTCCAGCCTGCTACAGTCAAACCTCTCTGAAAATCTCCCAATATGAATCTCTGCTCCTGAGAGCCAATCCAAGCAGCCTGGGCCCCTTCCGATTCACTTTCTGCCGCCTTTGCCCCTCTCCCAGATCCAGGTAATCTCACCTGACCACACCACCGCAGGAATTCAGCATGTACATCCTTTTTATGGCTTTTCGGAGACGAGCCCAATGTCCCAGCAGTGGACGGCCTTGGTCCCCATATACAGACTCATTGCACCCCCTGACAACACCCCTGCCCCAGGTAAATGCGCTCCATTCCATGCTGAAATTCATCTTCAAAATGAAGCAGTCTAATGAGTTCCCTTTTGTCAACATGCTAGTTGTGAAATCTGGTGATGTGTTCTCTACTATTATCTACTGAAAGCATTCACTGGTTAATATACACATTTGGATTCCCACAGCTACACACACTATAAGATTTGCCTTATTGGCCATCTTGTAAATAGTTCAAGCTTGCCCACTGTGCATGCTTGCCACTGAAAAAGGACACATCAAAGCTATCCTGTAAGATAATGTCTACCCCGATCAGATCATTACCCACTGTGTATCACACCTATTCACAAATAGCCCTAAGGCCATCATTTCTGGACCTGAAAAATGCCCAGTCGACATCAAATTATCCTGGAAAAGAAAGGTATCTCAAAAATGTGAACACCAGGTGAAGCTCGCCATATCAAACTGCTACTATACAGTCACAGCATGAGTCACGTTTTCAGCTAATAAGATGCTGCCATCAAACCAAAAGACATTCTGCCCAGCACATAAATGGGTAATGTGGTATATGAATTTTGATGCCGGTGCAATGAAAGGTACACATGGGTATGTCCCAATGACTGGCGGATTGTGTCAAACAGCATCTCTTTGGCTGTTTGCAATAGGCAGAATACTGATCATACCCAACCAGCCCGTGCTTTCAAAACTCAGAACATAATGCTGAACATTAGATGCAATTCCATGATTGGACAGCACTTGCTAAACAGTCCTAATATACTAAGAATTACCAACAACAAATTTAAGATTGGGCCCATAATGTGGCTCACTTATGCTTGCTAGAGGATATATATATTAATACAAAGGGACCTTCCCTCTGCAGACAAGAGGAACATGTCCAAGCATCACGTCTTTTTTGAATTAAACAAACGTTTGAGGGACAACAGCTCCATGGTACCTTTCCCAAGGCAACACTTCAGCCATTCAGACACAACATCCCAACAACCAGCACCCTTTTCTCATGCCATATAAATTATTACTCACTTTGAAATTTGGCATTATTGCGTTTGCTCTGATGAGTGCAAGAAGAAAAGTTTCAACAGCCTGTCTTATTTTCAGCAATACTCAAATTTGGCAAGTCTTAATTAGTAATAAGCAACCTCTTTGGCACTGAAATTTTAATTTTCCAAGTGTGGAATCTTTTTCCTTCATAATATAATTATTGATAAAGATTCAATTTGAGTTAAAAATTAAAATATATTTTTGAACTTTTTGTTTTTCTCGCTTTTATGTCACTATCCTTATCCTTTATTTTGTCTCTATTTTACACTGTATTAGATTTTACAATGAATTATATATTCTAAGACATACTTAATAGTTTGGGCCCCATTGGGTGAATTTTACCTCTGAAAAGAGAGGGGTCAGGTGAGAATGTAAAAATCCACTGCTAACTCACCTCTAATTTGTCCACTTCGAGGTTAAGGGACAGGAGTCAGGCAGCCACCATGCCCCCAGTCAGTGGTTTATTCACTTTAATATTTTAATGAGCCTGGATGAGTCAATTGGATGTCCTGGGCCTCAGGAAACGTGACCACTCAAGGTAGGTGAAGATAGCTTCAGGATAAAGTTACATGCCCTTACAGCCGTGATTGTTGGCGGCGAGAACAGGACTGCCTCCGCTCAGCTCCCCAAGCTTAATTACTTCCATGGGGACATGTCCACTGAGCCCATTAGAAGCCCCTATCCTATGATCTCTCCCCCAGATTGATGACCAGACCTCAGGAATTACAAATCAGACCCTACCCCGGCTGACTCACTTGGAGAGACAACCTGCTTACTTGTGATTGTGGCTTGCATCTTCACTGACTGGAAGTTGAACTTGTCAATCAAATTGACTTCTAGGCAGGGACCCTGTCAAAATGAAATGTACAATGTTTGTGTGTGTGTGTGTGTGTGTGTGTGAGCGAGAGAGAGATAGATAGATAAATAGAGAGAGAGAGAACTTGATACCATGCAGAGAAACACAAACCTCTAGGTTTCTCAACCAAAACTCACCCGCCACGAGGAAAGCACACCCGCCAAAATCAGGGCCAGTGTGACGCAGTGTGGATTGTACAATATGATTAGTTGATGAGCCATGCTGTTGTTATTTTCTGATCACACATGCTTTGGATCACCTCTGGAGGGTTCCACATGAATAATGATCTCTCAAAACCATGAATTGTAACTAAAACGTCCATGAAACTTATATGAGCAGACATGAGCATGTAGCAGGGTGAGTGTCATTCCTTCATCACTGATCACAAAATCTGGGCCGTGACGGAAACAAACTGGGCAATATTTTTAACCGCAATGTTTATTGACACTCTTGTTAATATTGACAGATCCTCACCATATCAAAAGGAGCTAAGTGCTTTCTGCTGAGAAAAATAGTAAGTGAAACCACTTTGCTCCTTTTGATGTGGTGAGGAGCTGTCAATCATAGCAAGAGTGTTCATACATATTGGAGTTAGCATCAATGAAGAGTACTTGAGATGCATTCAAGCATGACGGGAAAGATAAATAAACAAACCCCTTAAGCAGCTATGTCTGGACCAATAAATCTGTCAATATCTGGCTGGTGAAATGTAATTGCTCTGTGAAATTGAATGATTGATTTCGAGTTCAAAGTCTTTCAAGGGATGTGAAACTGTTTCAATTTTACCTGGCTGTCCAGAAAGCTTCCAAAACTTGTAACAGCTGCTGATTTAAAATTCTTTGCTGAGGCAGCAGAAGATTGGGAAGGGTAAGTGAAAATGCAGTGATCTTTCACGACGCTGCCTGAACTGCTCTTCATCTTTCAGGTAAGGAGGAATGATGGGGGTTTCTGATGGGGGGGGTTCTCTGATGGGGGTTCTCTAATGGGGAGGATCAGGTCACCCTCATGTATGCTTGCTGTGAGGGGGGCTGGCCCATTTTTCCCGTGGTGGTGGTGGTGGGGGGGGGGGGGGGGGAGGTGGAGATGCCCCTACTTGTCGGGAAGAGGGTGCAGGATTTGGATTTGGGGGAAAGACGGCCTGCTGCTGGACCTTAGTATGGGGCTGTCCTCTCAGAATGGCTGCCGATACTGGGATTCCAACTGAATCTGGTGTGCTCTCTCCCACACATAAATTAGCAATTTAAAGGAGAAAGACTCACACCTGGGTGCCACTCCTAGCTCCAATGCGATTCTCCGCTTATGGGAGCACTTAGGCTCCAGAACGGAGGATTTTGGCCATTGTCATTTCCTCCGATTTTAATTCTTCATCCATTTCCAAATCTGTGCACTCCACTAGTTTAAACTTCCCCTCACCACTGCCAGATCAATCATTACTGATCATCCTCTGCTATCCTGCAACACCCTGTCAACCTGGGCCAAAAGCTTATCATCCGTGATTTTTCCCTGCAAATACAGGCAGAAACGCCTGCATGCCCTGGAGGTAGGATCAGGTCCTGCATTGCTCCAGGGTTCTCTTATCCTAAGAGAGAAAAATCAGACTTTATCCAGCATCAGACATCCCTTCCCCATCCACTGTGCCTATTCACATTTATTTTCTCTATGCTGCCTTTTCTTACCTTTCGACCTCACTTTAAAGAAACGAGTCTTGACACTGTGTCGCATACTAATTAATTTTCTTCTATTTCTCCTTTTCATACTAATTCTCATTTGAAACCCATCTCCTGCTCAATCCCTTTCTTTTCCTAGTCCCTTCTCCATCTCCCTGTCCATGGACCAACTGTCTCCCTACCCTTTCCTGCCTCCCTTTCCTATTTACTTCTTTCCCCTCCCCAGGCTAGACCCAACCATCTATCTGATTGTTTTCTGATAAGCTTGATTTGAAAGTGGAGGTGCAACAAGGTTTAGCAGTCTGTGTAGAGAAATCACTAAATTGTAACAGCCCAATCATCGTAAAGGCTAATAGAATATTAGCGTTATTGGCCAGAGGGCCAGAATATAAAGGGGAAGAAGTTTTACCATATTTATATAGAACCGTGGTTTGACCACATCTGGAATATTCTATACAGTTGTGGCCTCTGCTCTTCAGAAAGGATTATTGTCCTTAGATGGAATGAAATGAAGATTCATCAGAATGTTACCAGGGGTTATGAAGAGAAATTATCCAAATATTGGAGTTAGCTTCCTGAAATCTAGACGTGTAAAAGAAAACATTTTCTTTTGGAAATTTGAAAGGAATTAATAGGGTGGACAGAGATATATATTTCCTTCCCATCTAGTGAAGAAAGTCTACAACGAGTCAAGCCGTATGGGCAAAAAGTGGAAAACGCTTCTCCATGCAAAAGGCAATAGAACGGTCAAATTATCCGCTCTCATGCACCCCCCCCCCCCCCCCCCCCCCCCCGCCACACACACACACAACAACGCAATATATGTTTGCTCAATTCAGAATTTTTCATCTCAGATCGATTTGATTTTTGACAGAGAATGAGAAAAAAACGACATGGTGCAAAGACAGGTGGATGGGGGCAGGAAAGCAATCAGCCAGAAGTTCATTGAATGGTGTAACAGGCTTGAGGGGATGAATAGATCCTCCCAGTCCAATGTTTCTGCAGTTTGTCAGGTTGCTTGAAACCCCTGGAATGAAAATGGTCAATGTCAGTAACACAAGATGAGCTGATGGACGATCAGCAGCCTGAGTTACACTTAATTGAAAAGGAACTCTGGCATAATGCAAAGTGGACTGCTCATCTCTGGGCCAAAATAGCAGAGGTTTACATTTTGTTCAGTTTAATTCAACCAAACAGATCTGAGTATATTGCTTCTCTCATCAGTTTGAAAGTAGGTTATTAACATTAAAGTATAGAAACAGCAGCTATGCTTTTTATTAATGATACACCATCAATAATAGATGACAAGTGATAAACGTAACTGAGGTTTTAGTACACTAAACAGCAAGCCTCCTGCCTCTGGACCCGAACTGGATCCGGAGGCGGAGACTTGGAATTTTTTTTCTCCAGAAGCCTGAGGGGAGGAGCCACAGGGGGAGCCAGCTTCGACAAGCCCAGGCATGTACCATACAGCACAGTGAATATAAGACAATGGACGAAATTCTCCGGTATCGGCGCGATGTCCGCCGACTGGCGCCCAAAACGGTGCAAATCAGTCGGGCATCGCGCCGCCCCAAAGGTGTGGAATCCTCCGTATCTTGGGGGCCGAGCCCCAACCTTAAGGGGCTAGGCCCGCGCCGGACTAATTTCCACCCCGCCAGCTGGCGGAAAAGGCCTTTGGTGCCCCGCCAGCTGGCACGGAATTGACATCACCGGGCGGCGCATGCATGGGAGCGTTAGCGGCCGCTCACGGCATCCCCGCGCATGCGCTGTGGAGGGAGTCTCTTCCACCTCCGCCATGGTGGAGACCGTGGCGAAGGCGGAAAGAAAAGAGTGCCTCCACGGCACAGGCCCGCCCGCGGATCGGTGGGCCCCGATCGCGGGCCAGGCCACCGTGGGGGCACCCCCCGGGGCCAGATCACCCCGCGCACCCCCCAGGACCTCGGAGCCCACCCGTGCCGCCCTGTCCCACCGGTAAGGTAGGTGGTTTAATCTACGCCAGCGGGGCAGGCATTCTAGCAGTGGGACTTCAGCCCATCCGGACTGGAGAATCGCGGGGGGGGCCCGCCAACCGGCGCGATTCCCGCCCCCGCCGAATATCTGGGATTCAGGCCAGCCCCCGGCGATTCTCCGACCCGGCGGGGGGTCGCAGAATCTCGCCCAATAACGTGGGTTATCACATTCACCCCCTGTTTTAAAAAAAACCCGGCGGGGGTGAAGTGGTCTTAAAGGTCCAGTCTGTCGGGGGCCTTGACCTTCCGCTGTGACCGCCTCAGTCAAGGCTGTGGCGTGGGTGCCGGCGTCAAGACCTGCGCGTCCGGGAGCGTGTTGACTTCTTATTCTTCACCCAGATGTTGAGTCAGCGAAGGGGGGGCGGTGTATGGGCGGAGGTGGTGGTGCGTGTCCTTGGTGGACCTGCGGGAGTCATGAGGGAGGTGGCGGAAGACAGTGTAGGGTGGAGTGTGGTGGGTGATGGTCGCCGGGGAGCATGCAGGTGCCAAATCCCGAAGGGACACCATGTCCTGCCGCCCGTCCGTCTTGGTGTGTCACGTAGGCATATTGGGGGTTTGCATGGAGCAGCAGGACCTTCTCGACGAGGGGGTCGGTTTTATGGCTCCTCGCATGCTTGCGGAGAAGGATGGGCCCCGGGACTGTCAGCCAGGACGGAAGCGAGACCCGGAGGTGGACTTCCGTATCTGGCCTTCTTCCCACAGCCGTTACAGGTCGCGTTCTGTGCCGGGCAGCGTTGTCGGGGGTGATTACTCTGGCCGCAGAAGTAGCTCTTTGTGTCTCCGGCGTTGGCGGCCCGCTGTGCGGCGCAGGCTTGCGTCGCACCTGGGTCGGTTGATGGCTGCACCCACGAGGCCCACGAGGGTGTCGCGCAGTCAGCGGTGTAGGCCCCCATGTTCTGGGAGGCCACCTCCAGTAAGTTGGAGAGTTGGACTGTCTCTGGGAGGCCGAGTGTCCCCCTTCTAATAATCATTGGCGGGAATAGTTCGAGTGCATGCCCGCGACATCGGCATCCCTGATCAGCAGCTCCGCGTGCTGGGTAGCCGATATCGCCCTGTAGTCACAGATCCGGCAAAGGATGCTCAAGGCACACAGGAATTCCATGAGTGATTCCCCAGAGCGTTGGCGAGGAGCTGCCGAGCATATACCTGGTTAATGGATTTCACGTAATTGACTCCGCGTACGAGGGGGCATCCCTGATGAGGTTAAAGACTCTTGGGCTCACCCATGCGTGGAGGACCAGCTTCTTCTGGAGGTCTGTGAAGTCTTCGTTGAAAGATGCGCGGTACGCCTCGAAGCAGCTTAGCCAGTGTTCAAAACTCTCTGTTGCGTCAGCTGCTTGTGGGTCCAGTTGCAAGCGATCAGGCTTGAGTGAGGAGTTCATCTTGAGTGAAGAGTCCACCGTTAGAAGCTTAGTGTATTAAATTGATACACCATCAATAATAGACGATGAGTGATAAACGTAACTGAGGCTTTAGTACACTAAACAGCAAGCCTCCTGCCTCTGAGCCAAACTGGGTCCAGAGGCGGAGACTTGTCACTTTTATACAGAAGCATGAGGGGAGGAGCCACAGGCGGAGCCAGCTTGGACAAGCCCAGGCATGTACAATACAGCACAGTGACTATAAGACAATAACGTGGTTTACCACAATTAACAGTCAGAAAAATAAACTACCATAAATATGTACAAAATATTAAATACACAGAAGTGCATAATGTAGTTTGGATTAATGGAACATTGATAAATTACATCTTTTCCACCATTCTGAATAATTTTAAGTACCTTTAATACACATTTGAACTGATATTGTACGCACCTAATTTGCAGGCAAGGCCCATACACGTTAAATGTGAATTCCTTGATCATTGCTATGTTACTGATTACAGCAATCAGTGCCTTCATTCATTTTCAAGAGCCAAAAAGAAAGTTTGATTTTATATTCTCAGCTGGCTGCCATCTGTGAAGAGAAACTATCAGTCAATACCTAGGAAACAGCTGTCTTCATTTCATTCCTGTCATGGAACTTTGATTTTTCCCTTTACAGATTGCAATGAACTGAAAGTGAAAATTCAAACAATTGTTTGAAAAGTAGCAATGGCTGCATTCAATAAAATCGAATTATCATGGCCATTTTGAACTGGACCAGTCAAATCATTCAATTTCATGATTCAAATCTCACCTGCTACCATTTTTCCAGGAGCCTAGTCAAGATTGGCCCAGGAAGCTGCCTGAAGGTGGCAGGGTCCCAACACAGCATGCAGGTCGCAGTTGTTGGTTATGCATTGGCCTCTGATTGAAATTTCATGGCTCAAAAAGGCAGACCGTTTTTTACATGCACTTTGTGTCCATTTGTGGTGATCATGCGAGGCTGCTCGCCAAACTGCCCGGGAAATGTTTCATTTGATTTGGTGAAGTCAGAAGGGGCGGACTACTGCTGAATCCACAAGTAAATCTGAGGCTGCTTCCTCAGTTGCCTTCCTTTCCTCGCTGCTGTCCCTTCTTCCCTCCGATGCTTTCCCCCGTACCCCTTTCCTCCATCCTCCTTTGTTCATTCACTCAGTTGCTGTTCATTGAATCTGGCTATTTGAAAATTGGCCAACACATGAATGTATTTGAACAATCAATAAATTTCAGAACAAATAATATATAAGTCCTTTTGAATGTTTCTGAGCGATGTGGGGCTGGATTCCCCGCTGGAGTCCGCCGCCGAGCGCATGCGCGGACTCGGAATCGGAGGTACAGGGGCCCGTATCTGCAGCCAAAGCTGCATAAAGATCCCCGGGTCACTGCTAGCCCCTGAGGGTAATTGAATCGCTCTTTATTTTTTGCAGGAAACTGGGGAGTGAAATGTAAGTGTGGGGACATAGCCCCATTTTTGGAGAATCCAGCCGAAGGCCCCCCAATCGGCCCTGTGTTCCTGCATCAGACTGGCCCGATCGCTGTCCCGGCTGCCCATAAGGCCCCCCCGGTGCTGGATCCCCCCCCGCCCTGAGTCCGCAGCCTCCGCGCGAGAGTCCCAACCGGCCATACGTAGTTCGAACCACGCCGTCGGGAAATCGACGGGTCGGGAGCAGAGTATCGCTGGAAGGGCCTCTAGCAATGGTCCCCCAGCTGCTCGGGGTGATGCCAGACGAGCGATTCTCCGGGGCCCGAAGAATCGTTGGAGCGACGCCGGGCGCGATGCGGTCGTGAATGTCGATTCTCCGCCCCCCCCCGTGCCAAATGCGATTATGGTGCAGGATTGCGGAGAGTCCAGCCTGTTGTTTCTTCGTGGTGGTCCGAGTCCTCCATGGCGCTCGGCGCGACCGCCGGAGGCCGCTGCCGTGTGCATGCACGGACTCGGAACCGAAAGTGCGGGAGGCTGTATCCACAACCAAAGCTGCGTGAAGCTCCCTGGGTCCCTGCTAGTCCCCTCCATGTAAGTGAATCGCTCTTTATTTTTTGCAGGAAACTGGGGACTGAAACACCAGCGTTTTTACGCCGGCGTGGGGACATAGCCCCAATTTTGGAGAATCCAACCCCTGATATGGTATCATAAAATTCCCAATTTTTCTCCATTCATTTTTTAAAAACATTCAATTAAGGGGCAATTTAGTTTGGCCAATCACGTCTTTGGGTTACGAGGGTGAGACCCACGCAAACACGGGGAGAATGTGCAAGCTTCACACAGACAGTGACCCGGAGCCGGGATTGAACTTGAGTCCTCAGCGCTGTGAGGCAGTGGTGCTTACCACTGGGCCACCGTGCATTCCCTTTTTTCGATTCATTTTAAAAAAAAATTCGAGTATCCAATTCATTTTTCCAATTCAGGGGCAATTTAGCATGGCCAATCCACCTACCCTGCACATCTTTGGGTTGTGGGGGCGAAACCCACGCAAACATGGGGAGAATGTGCAAACTCCACACGGACAGTGACCCAGAGCCGGGATCGAACCTGGGACCTCGGCGCCGTGAGGCAACAGGGGGCCACCGTGCTGCCCTGCCTTTTTTTTCCATTCATGATACTGTGCCACACCTCTATTTCCATAGGAGTATTGTCTATATATTAAAAATGAATAGGCAAATATTTACAGACAGAGAAAAAGAATAGAAGCAAATTATAGTTAGGTACTGTAATCTTCTATGCCAAGGATGTCAAGCATAATAGCAATATATGAATAAACAATAATAAAGTTAATCTACCACAGTAGATGTAACAATAAGTGTCAAAAAAATTGTTGGCAGCAAAATGGTATGTATTAAAATGGATTCACAATCTGATGTTGTCAGAGAGAAAAGGAATAAATTACCATCAGAAATGAAAATTGGGCACCAGCCAGATTCCCAAAGTAGGATTGAGATGGGAATATATATCTGGACACCATAATTGTTATTTTTGTAAATTTGCAGTGCAACTTCTGGCTAGATTTTCAGTTGTTATGATTCATGTTAGTATGTTTGTATCAGTTCTAATTTGATGTTGCAACGATTTTCTTGTATTTCTGCAGCAGTTTTCAATTGTATTTCTGGCTGTTGACAGCTCTATGTATTTACCATTGCATAACTATCCTAACGTTTTAAGGCCAAAACAACTATAATTAGAATAGGCTTTGATTTAATCTCCCATTCAGCAAGTTTTAACTGATTTATTAATTGCTAACACTAATAAATCTACCAATTGTCAGCTTGGGTTGACAAATGACAGGCAATGACCATCTCCAATGAGAAACTAACCATCGCCCCTTGACATGCAATTACATTACCGTCGCTGAATCCCCTACTATCAACATCCTGGCGGTTACCATTGACCAAAAACTGAACTGGACTAGCCAGAGAAATATTGTGGCTACAAGAGTAGGTCAGAAGCTCGGAATCCTGTGCCGAATAACTCACCTCCTGACTCCTGAAAGCCTGTCCACCACCTAGAAGGCACATGTCAGGAGTGTGATGGAATACTCCCCACTTGCCTGGCTGAGTGCAGCTCTAACAACACTGAAGAAACTTGGCACCATCCAGGGCAAAGCAGCCCGCTTGATTGGCACCCCATCCACAAACATTCACTTCCTTCACACGAATGGACAGTGACAGCCGTGTGTTCTGTAATGATATGTATATAGGTACACCAGTGAAAGGTTAATGATTCCATCTCAGTGTAATTCAAACACTAGAGGGCAACACCAGCTCCCAGTATAAATATCAGACCTCAGGGAATGCTGGTTAGTTAGCAAAGGGGGCGTATTGATCACAGCACGAGGAGTAGTTTAGATTAGAGAGAGAGTTAACATAAGGTAATTATTAGTTAATAATAGATTATAGATTACTGTTTAACAGATTCAACCTTAGTTTATTAGTAGTTATAGCTCAATTTATCATTATTCAATAAATTAATTTTGCTTCAATCTAAAGATTAGTGGTTTCTTTATCATCAACTCATCAGGCCATTTGGGTAACAAGGCAAAGAATAACAACATAGTATTACAAGGTATAATATGAAATGAAATGAAAATTGCTTATTGTCACAAGTAGGCTTCAAATGAAGTTACTGTGAAAAGCCCCTAGTCTCCACATTCCGGCGCCTGTTCAGGGAGGCTGGTACGGGAATTGAACCGTGCTGCTGGCCTGCCTTGGTCTGCTTTCAAAGCCAGCGATTTAGCCCTGTGTCATGTACCATCAACATGTACCATCAACAAGATGCACTGTAGGAATATGCCAAGGCTTCTTAGACAGCGCCTTCCAAACCCACAATCTCTCCCATTTGGAAGGACAAGGGCAGAAAATGCATGGGAACACCACCAACAGGAAGTTCTCCTCCAGGTCCGTCACCATCCTGACTTGGAAATACATTGCCCTTCCTTCACTGTCACTGGATCCTCCACCACATCACAAACATTCCCCTTTTCATCTTTTTATCCCCATTCTCACCCCCTTTCACTTCATTGAAATCTTTTCCGTAGTTAATTGTTCCTAGTTCTAATGAAAGCCATCAGCTTGATATTTTGACTGTATGTTTCTCTCTCCACAGATGCTGCCCAATCTGCATGAGTACTTCCAGAATTTTCTGTTTCCATTTGAGATTTCCAGCATCCTCAGTACTTTGCTTTATAATATTTATTCCCTAATGCTTTGCCTGATATCTACCTCTCTAAAGAAACCTTGCAACCAACAGCATTTCTAACCATTTCCATAATTTCACACTGTAAATACACGCTGAAAGGAATGTTGGAGTTCTGATGTAAAAGTTAAAAACAACATGGTGGGAATACAAAACAGGCCACCCAGCAGTTGAGGAAGAATGATTGCTTTGCTTTTGCTTGCATGACGACCACATGCCCTTTGGAAGGCTGGTCAAAGCAAAGAGGCAACAAAAGAACACCTGGCAGAGGTCAATGTAGCATAAGGGTCTGGCAGGTATTGGGTTAATGTGGGACTGAGTATAGTACCAACAGTACAGTGATGTAAGAGATCACATGACCCAGAAACAGGGTCAGTCTGGTGTTGGGCAGAACCATATGTACCAGCAAGCATGGAGACAGTTCCTAGCTTGTACCCTTTCTTGTATATTTGTAAATAGTTCTGAGACTTATAGTTAACCGACGTCTGACCACACCAACGTCTACAGGCCTAATGAACTGTAACTCACCCCCTACAATGGTCAAAATAATACTGATGGGCAGCACGGTGGCACAGTGGGATAACCCTGTTGCCTCATGGCGCCGAGGTCCCAGGTTCGGTCCCGGCTCTGGGTCACTGTCCGTGTGGAGTTTGGACATCCTCCCCGTGTCTGCCTGCGTTTTGCCCCCACAACCCAAAAGATGTGCAGGGTAGGCGGATTGGTCACACTAAAATTGCCCCTTTATTGGAAAAAATGAATTGGGCACTCCAAATTTTTTTTGAAAAAATGACTACTTTCGAAGAGTTTTTGTGTTTTTAAGCAAAATGTGGAGGGAACACCCATTTTACACTTCAAATAAAACTATGGAATCAGTCACAGATTGTTATACATCGGATCCCATTTTCATTCTGATGGAAGTCAAAATAGAGAAGCTTGTTTGAGATGCCCAACAGTTTTAATGCTGTCTATTTTACACAATCATCCAAAGTTAAAGTGACCCCCCTTTTTAATGAACCCCCCATTCCTTGTTTCTTGTTAAAATGTTAAAAGTACTTTCCAATTGTTTTTAACCTCAGCTTAGATGCAAAAACATTCAATTTTCTTTGCGATTTTCTTCTGTACATTAATATAATTTCCCAGTGAATCCTTCCCAGTTCCTCCTTCGCAGCAATAAAATCTGCTCTTTGGAAATCTGGTACATTAATTTAATTGCTCATTTATCTTATCATGGCTGCAATATTAAAACCAACGATTCCATATTGTTAATAACAAAACCCTCCTCGTTCTCAAGCTTATTAACTATTTCAGGTACATTGGAGAGTGTTGGTTCTTATTGTCTTGTGTGCAGTTATATGGTAAACTATGTTGCTGTGCTTTGGCTATTGAAGCTTGGGATGTGCTGCTGCCTGTGCAGCGCGAGTTGACTGAAGCGGTACAGGCAAGCGCACACCCTACACGTACCTGAGGGTGTTGAAGGAACACGATCAAAATAAGACAGACTTATGCAATGTAGTAATACTGGCCAACTAAGATGCAGAAAATACATTCCTTACTCACTTGTGAAACAAACGTTGGAAGCAAGAAGGAGCATTTTTTGGGGCTATTTAAAGGGGACATCAACAAGTTGCAGTTGAGGTGAAGTTGGTTGAAGCACTGTTGTGAGCTTATGGAGTTATGTGGAGGCTTTTGATGAGCAACAGAAAATTGCCATGCATATGTTAAGAGTGGCAGTCCCACTGGTTACGCAGCATAAGCAGGACAGGCAGAGCAGGAGACAGGGAAGGATGTAGTGATATGCATGAATAAGTGTATGTGTAAATATGTATAGCCTCCGACCAGTAGGTGTCAGGCAAGTAGAGCACGTGACTGTGTAGCCTGGGGGGAGTCTTAAGGAGAAACCATTGTGGCCGTCGGGTTTGTATTCGTTCCAGTTTTATAGCATTAGTTTCCAACCCACAGTTTATTATGCTATAATAAAATTAACTGGTTTTGAACTAGATGTTCTTCAGTACGTCGACTCAGTCATTTTCTCTGTACAAGAACATAACAATGGGGATCTCTGAGAATGGAGGAGAATGAGACATTTTAGAAGACTTTAATCCACAAGAGATGCACCTCAGGAAGCTTTCCTTCACAAAGAAGGTCGCGGTAGTGTTGTGTCAACTCCTTCACAAAGCCCTGCAACCTCAAAAATAAGGCAAAGCTGGCTTTCCTGATGGATGTGAAAATCAACATCGTCATTTCCTTCTTCACAGCTGGTTCCTTCCAGTCAACAACTGGAAACATTCTTGATGTGTTGCAGTTCATCATCGAGAGAAGTATCTGGGAGTTGAGAAAGGAAGGAAGACCAGGAAGAAAGGGCATGTGGATTCTACAGGATAAGGAGCTTCCTGATAATGCAGGATGCAATCGACTGCACACATGATGCTGTGAGGCCTGCACATCAATAGGAAGCAATATCTTAATAGAAAGCACTCCGGCAATGTGCAGTCGAATTGTGTCCACAACACACAATCTACCACAATGTTTTCCTTCCACAGCAGTCAGCAATTCGAAGGACCTTCAATGAGAGCCCTGGAACCACTGGCAACAGTGTGCAACAAGCCAGCAGGTTCCTGCTTAGGTTGCGCTGGGGATCTCTGCAGTGTACCACAGACAGGGGTCTCGATCAAACCGAGATGTTTCGAAGTGTCACTTGTGGCGGGTTATGCTGGGAGTTTCCTGTCAGCTCTGTTGGTGAGTTCCCTATCGCTATCTAACCACACTTAGTAACTTTTTGGGACCTTGGGGAGTTTGTCCCCAGTCAAGCCCACACTTTGAATTATTTTCATCACTGGGGAGTTGAATTTGCTGGCCAGAGCGGCTCCTCAGAGATAAGGTCGCCACCATTTTGAAAGGGTACCCAATATCTAAGTGAGCGTTTGGGTCTCCCACACCCCCACCCATCGGCAATGTCTCCCTCCCACAAATACGGGCATTACCTGACACCCCCCCTAAGTGATGACACCCGCTATGGGGTTGCTGAGGATCCCCCTTCCAGCACTACCACCCTACACCCCCCACAGCCTTCAGAGGTTCTTTCCTGCCCTTCCCCATCCTTCACATCTGCCCCCCACCCTCCTTTAATGGGCTTGGCCTCCAACAGGCCCTGACCCTTGGCACTGGGCACACTGGCATTGCCATCCTGCCACCCTGGCAGTGCTCCTGCCAGCTTTACAGTCTTCCCTGATTCTACATCAGCGGAATCCTCTGTCTCATTGGCAGCGCACTCATGCAAGCGGATTTCCCGATGGCATGGGGGTGCCCACAATGGGAAACCCCATTGGTCATCTGCCGGGATGGAGAATCCAGCTGCCGGCGGGTGTGCACGGCACTAGAAAATGGATGCGGCGGGATGGAGAATCCCACCCCTTGTCTTTTGGGTTCCCTGGCCTGCTTCTCCTACACAATGCTGTTCTAGTGGCTGCAGCATGACTGGTGGAAGGCTGCTGACTTTCACTGAGGAAGATCACAGATGGTCTTGGAGGATGACCTTACCCAGCCTTGAGGGCTGGATTTCAGATTGCACTACCTCTGCATGGGCTACAGTGGTCATGGCTGGCTAGCTGGTTGAGAGGCAATACGAAGACTGGCAAAGTGGCAGTGGTGGATGCAGAGGTATGGATCTCCACACAGCCTCTATGGCAGCAGTCTGAGCTTTGAAGGCAGTAGCCATGAATCTCATTATCTCTGTCAGACCTTCCACTGGGATCGAGATGAATCCGTGCAGCAGTGGAAGCTGGGACAATGACCAATACATGCTCCATCATTGGTCTGGCAGTGCTGCCATGGAGATGCCCATTGAAAAGGATGGGCTCCAAGCTATGGTGGAGTCAGACTCCTCCATGCTCATTGCCAGTGACTGCAGGCAAACTCGTAGGCTTTCCAACATATCGAGCATCTCGGTGTACAAGTTCATCAGCATTCTCCTGTAGTCTGCCCTTACTGAGACCTCATCTGAATTCTCTCCAGCAGAACTGGTGTGTGACCAGGGAGTTCCCACATGAACGGACCTCTTCCCTGGCCTAGCAATAGCCCAATTGTGGTCAGTGACTCACCAGGTATAGATCCTCTCTATACTATTCTGTAAGGTACCTGCAGTACTAGTAACTGACCTGGTGATTGAGTGGTAGGTTAAATGATGCAACTTCATCAAAGTGCTCTTCCTTCTGCACGAGGTTACAGGACTTGAGCAGCTAGTAGCTCTTGGGTATCTTAAAATACACAAGCAAAAAGAGAGGTGAGTGAGGGAAGGTGGGAGAAGAAAGTAGATTACAGATAGTCACTCCACTGGCATATCACATTTCGTGGTAACTTTCAAGTTGAGCTTGAACAGCTGAGTAAGAAAAAGCATAGGACATCAACTAGTCATCATTCAGGATGGCATCGGCAATGCTCGGTACCACTGACCCTGTAGTACTGGTGCCCAGGATCCTCCACACCATCTTTTCATGGGTGCTGACAAGGTGTATTCATCTTGGTTTTCCACCTGTCATCTGCTCTTTTGCCTTGTGGGTAAATGTTTCCTGCAAGAGGGAGAAGATTGCTAGTGACTATGTGTCAGCGTGTTTGGGCATTTTGTCTGCCACAGCTGAACAGCTGCAAGTTTGCAGAGATGTGTAGAGGTACTTGTGCAGCTGGCATGATTGGAAGCTATGAGTGTGGGTGAGGTATAGTGTAAGGATTTTAGGTGTAGAGAGTGTCGTTGAGTGAATGATGGTAGTGTGGTGTATTCAGCAGCGTGAGAGGTGGATGATGTAGTGGGAAAGGTGATGTGCAGATGTAATCACTCACCTTGCCCAATAGCGAGCATTGGCGTGTAATAGTTTGTATCGCAGGTGATGCAGCTACCAGGAGACGTCTGAGAGGCAATGCCAGATGCGACTTAGGTTGCCATGGGATGAGGTAACTCATATGCCAGTGTCTCCATGAAGACCTGTGTCTGTGAAGACTGGGAGGCAATCCAACACCGGTAGCATTAAAAGTAACATCGGCGGGGAGTCATGTGATCTGAGCGCGGGAGCAACTGTGTTTTCACTCGCTCTGGCTCTGCTCATCTTTGAATACTTTCTTTTAGCCTAGTGCACATTTCAGAGTTTTCTTTTTTGGGGGGAAATGTGTCTTGCATTTCAGGATAATCCTGATTGGAGCTTCCGATAAGGAGCTGAGTTAAATCGTAGAGAATCCTTGTTTGACCATGATGGTTGGAGTTGACTGGGATGGGGCCCAGCTTGCAGTGGCATTGTTGCTGGTGAATGAGCCTTCACCCTGCGGTGCTGTGTGCGTCGGGATAATGGCCGCCATTGAGGATGTTGTTCCACATGAGGACCTCAGCTCCATGGTGTATACAGGACAGGCATGTTCCTGTGAGGAAGAAAGATAAATACGGCAATTTTCGGGAACCTTGGATGACGAGTGATATTGTAGGCCTCGTCAAAAAGAAAAAGGAGGCATTTGTCAGGGCTAAAAGGCTGGGAACAGACGAAGCCTGTGTGGCATATAAGGAAAGTAGGAAGGAACTTAAGCAAGGAGTCAGGAGGGCTAGAAGGGGTCATGAAAAGTCATTGGCAAATAGGGTTAAGGAAAATCCCAAGGCTTTTTACACTTACATAAAAAGCAAGAGGGTAGCCAGGGAAAGGGTTGGCCCACTGAAGGATAGGCAAGGGAATCTATGTGTGGAGCCAGAGGAAATGGGCGAGGTACTAAATGAATACTTTGCATCAGTATTCACCAAAGAGAAGGAATTGGTAGATGTTGAGTCTGGAGAAGGGGGTGTAGATAGCCTGGGTCACATTGTGATCCAAAAAGACGAGGTGTTGGGTGTCTTAAAAAATATTAAGGTAGATAAGTCCCCAGGGCCGGATGGGATCTACCCCAGAATACTGAAGGAGGCTGGAGAGGAAATTGCTGAGGCCTTGACAGAAATCTTTGGATCCTCGCTGTCTTCAGGGGATGTCCCGGAGGACTGGAGAATAGCCAATGTTGTTCCTCTGTTTAAGAAGGGTGGCAGGGATAATCCCGGGAACTACAGGCCGGTGAGCCTTACTTCAGTGGTAGGGAAATTACTGGAGAGAATTCTTCGAGACAGGATCTACTCCCATTTGGAAGCAAATGGACGTATTAGTGAGAGGCAGCACGGTTTTGTGAAGGGGAGGTCGTGTCTCACTAACTTGATAGAGTTTTTCGAGGAGGTCACTAAGATGATTGATGCAGGTAGGGCAGTAGATGTTGTCTATATGGACTTCAGTAAGGCCTTTGACAAGGTCCCTCATGGTAGACTAGTACAAAAGGTGAAGTCACACGGGATCAGGGGTGAACTGGCAAGGTGGATACAGAACTGGCTAGGCCATAGAAGGCAGAGGGTAGCAATGGAGGGATGCTTTTCTAATTGGAGGGCTGTGACCAGTGGTGTTCCACAGGGATCAGTGCTGGGACCTTTGCTCTTTGTAGTATATATAAATGATTTGGAGGAAAATGTAACTGGTCTGATTAGTAAGTTTGCAGACGACACAAAGGTTGGTGGAATTGCGGATAGCGATGAGGACTGTCTGAGGATACAGCAGGATTTAGATTGTCTAGAGACTTGGGCGGAGAGATGGCAGATGGAGTTTAATCCGGACAAATGTGAGGTAATGCATTTTGGAAGGGCTAATGCAGGTAGGGAATATACAGTGAATGGTAGAACCCTCAAGAGTATTGAAAGTCAAAGAGATCTAGGAGTACAGGTCCACAGATCACTGAAAGGGGCTACACAGGTGGAGAAGGTAGTCAAGAAGGCATACGGCATGCTTGCCTTCATTGGCCGGGGCATTGAGTATAAGAATTGGCAAGTCATGTTGCAGCTGTATAGAACCTTAGTTAGGCCACACTTGGAGTATAGTGTTCAATTCTGGTCGCCACACTACCAGAAGGATGTGGAGGCTTTAGAGAGGGTGCAGAAGAGATTTACCAGAATGTTGCCTGGTATGGAGGGCATAAGCTATGAGGAGCGATTGAATAAACTTGGTTTGTTCTCACTGGAACGAAGGAGGTTGAGGGGCGACCTGATAGAGGTATACAAAATTATGAGGGGCATAGACAGAGTGGATAGTCAGAGGCTTTTCCCCAGGGTAGAGGGGTCAATTACTAGGGGGCATAGGTTTAAGGTGAGAGGGGCAAAGTTTAGAGTAGATGTACGAGGCAAGTTTTTTACGCAGAGGGTAGTGGGTGCCTGGAACTCACTACCGGAGGAGGTAGTGGAGGCAGGGACGATAGGGACATTTAAGGGGCATCTTGACAAATATATGAATAGGATGGGAATAGAAGGATATGGACCCAGGAAGTGTAGAAGATTGTAGTTTAGTCGGGCAGTATGGTCGGCACGGGCTTGGAGGGCCGAAGGGCCTGTTCCTGTGCTGTACATTTCTTTGTTCTTTGTTCTTTGTTCTTTGTGTAGGTCTTTGGTGGTTACTGAGGAACTGCAAAGTATCCGTGGGAGAATGGTGGAGGCACAGGAGAACATTCCTGTATTCGATAGAGCACTTTCCCTTGTAAAGGCCCGTCTTTGATTTGTTGAGATCCTGTGGTGTGTTATCTATCCTGAGGGGTTCGGAAGGTAGGGGCCAGACAAGGAGTGTCTGTGAGACCTGTCCCTGGCGAGAAGTGGGAGGCGAGTTCCTGATTGAGTTTGAAAATTGGCTGCTATGCTTCAGTAATCTTCATTTAGAGGCTGAGTCGATGAGGTTCGGCGCAGAACAGTGTGTCCTGCCTTTGCGGCCTGGGGACTGTAGGGCTCCCTGACCACTGGCTCCATACTATCCTGTTCTCGGTGTACATTGTGAGGGGTTTGAGGTGTCTGTTTATGTTGAGTCATTCGCCCCCAGGTGGGGAGAGGGCTAGGCAATGGATCACTTGGGTGTCGGGGTGGCCGCGTGGTGGAAGTGAAGTGCTTCATTCTTTGGTATCCTCGAGAGGTCCTGAGGAGTATTTGATGATCCTGTCATGGTATTGGCCTTTTCAAGCAGCAGTGATGATGTTATTTTACTGCAATGCTTCAATAATCCTGGATGCTGCTCCCTAGTGATTATGTTGTTGATTGTTTGTTGATGCCTTTTCTCCTGCAAGGGCATGTGAGGTGTGAACACGCGGGCAAGAGTCGTCTGTTATCCTGCTCTAGCAAAAATCAGATGGAGTCGATTATGTGAAATGTGGTCTCTGCACAGTTTTACTCCTTTGTTATTCAGTGCTTTTTGGACACCCCTTATCTCATTTATAATTAAAATGAGTGGAGCCACAGCAGGATGATGTATGATTGGTTGGTGTGCGTTTGGTTGGTAGGGTTAGTTAAGTGCTCACTGAGTTTGAGGGTAACCCTCCCAGTTAGAGCTAACCAACTGGGTTTTTAGTTTGCTATTTTAAATTTAAGAATCCTTGCTTGTCTCCTTCGATGTCCTGGGCAAATGATGTATCCTGGGAAGGACTGGGTTGCTTATGACTTTTCCTTGAGGTTGGAATGGGTTTTTTGGGGGTTGTTTTCCTTTAGAGCTATTCGGATAGGAGACATTGAGTGGCGGTGCATGCCGAGGTGAGTTTGGTCAATCCTTGGCTAATTTGTTGAAAAGAGAGTCGTTGTCATTCCTTTACATTGTTGGAACACTACCTTCATGTGGGGGTAGGTTTGATGGGGGAATTCAGCACCTTCTTCCAATTGGTCTTATATGGAGGTTTCCTGAGTGTCCTCCTCGTTGTGGATGGGTTTTCCATGTGGAGGCAGTGTTTGTGTCTCTGTTCAGGCTGTGCTCTTGTTTCCCTTACTATCCTTCTAGTGATGGCATGCAGTGCAGGGAGGTAGCTAATATTCCTGGATCAGCTCGGGTATTCTTCCCTTCGGGTTTCATTTACCTTCTTCTCTTCACCTGGGTGAGCAGTGTGCTGTTATAAATCCTGATCTGGTCCTGTGGTTCCATTATTGCACTGGGGGAGGGTGGGGGTGCCCATGGGATCTGATCCTTTGTTATCCTATGATCCACTCCTAGTAGCTCTAGCTCTCCTTTCTTCTTCTTTCCTTGGGAGATGTTGCCAGCACTGATCATAAAATCAGAGAATTTACAGTGCAGAAGAAGGCCATTCGTCCCATCGAGTTTGCACCGGCACTTGGAGAAACCACCCTACTTAAGCCCACGCCTCCACCCTATCCCCTTAACCCAGTAACCCCACCTAACCTTTTGTTCACTAAGGGCAATTTAGAATGGCCAATCCACCTAACCTACACATCTTTGGACTGTGGGAGGAAACTAGAGCACCCGGAGGAAACCCACGCAGACGCGGGGAGAAAGTACAAACTCCACAAAGACAGTCATCTGAGGCTGGAATTGAACCTGGGACCTGGAACTGTGAGGCAGCAGTGCTAACCCCGGAGCCACCGTGCCACCCATGTAGCATTGTCATCCACCTTGTCTGAGGAGATATCTGGGTCGTCCACCTCTTCCTCTGCAAAACCATCTCCCGCTGGTCCTCTCCGTATAAATATATGGAATAATGTTGATTCTATATTGGGTCTGAGGCTGGGGTTCTGTTGCATTGTGTGATATATAGGTCACACCCTTTTCGAACTGGGATACTTGAGTATTTTCGTTGTATGGTGGGTATGAAACATCCGTCATTGGTTCCTGCATGGGTACAGATGGGCCTGATATCTGAGGAGAGGAGGTTGTGATGTGTCCTGGGTGCGTCTGATACTGCTGGAGTGATGGGAGATATGCATTTGTGCACGCCGAAACATTGTACAAAATATTTATCCTGAACTCTTGTAGCAATTGTGAGCGATTGCTCCGTAGGAAGCTGTGCACTATTTTATTATGTTTTCATGGTCTGATCCTGTTTCTCCTTTGTTCTCTTCTTCCTTATAGAGGCATCAGGTTATGTCTAATGATTGTATCGACCTTGTATTACTGCAGTTATCCTGTCCCCCTCTGTATTCATGCTTGCTGAGCCTTTTTCTTGCTCGCTCTGCTGTATCATTCTTGTGGTTTTGTTGTGTTGTTTGTTAAAATGTAAAATCTTAAACATACCTTTAAAAAAGTGAACTTCTTTAGCAGTGGCTCTATCCAGGGCTCGAGCAGGGATATGTACAGAAAGTCCCAGCCTGCCACGCTCAGGGAGGTGGCAGATGCCCTCTTTGGGAGGGCAAATGATTTTGCAAAATTCAGTGCAGACCGAGAGCCAGGCAGCCAGAGGAGAGGGATTTGCTGCAATTCCACATGTATACGGGGGCAATTGACTGCACACATTTCGTGCTGAGATCTCTCTGAGATCAGCCGGCAGCATTCATTAACAGAAAAACTTTTCGCTTTGTGACTTTGCAGCTGCTCCGTAATTACTGAAAACAAATCCCCCAAGTATGTACAAGCTACCTAGGGAGCTCTCACAATGCCTGCTTCCTGAACAGCTCAGAGGTTCAACAGGTCTTAGCTTCACCTCATCGACTGAAGGGCTGGCTCATTGACAGGGGATCCGAACAGAGGACCTGGCTGATGCCACCAGTACAGAACCAACAAAGTTGCTGTCAGGGAGAGGTACAATGTTGCCTCTGTCACAACAAGGGCAACAATAGAGCTAAAAATGAGGTTTGGCTGATTGGAGCTCTCAAGCAAATGATTCAGTACTCAACAGAAAGAGTATTCAGGATCATTGGGGTTTGCTGCTCCCTGCATAACCTAATTCAACAAAGGTGGGATGAGTTTGCAGAGGAGGAGATGGAGGACCCAGATATCCCCTCAAACAAGGTGGATGGGAATGACAATGCCACTGATGGAGTGGTTTCATGGATGCAGAGGCAGAAGCCAGGGCAATGGTGCAAAGTGGCAGATGGGCCTGTGACAATATTATCGCCAGGCTGAGAGAGGCATTGACACATCTCTACCTCATGCTGGGGTCTGATCCCCTGCTGGCTGGGGGGGGGGGGGGGGGGGGGGGGGGCGGAGTTTCCGAGTGGGCATGGACATTTTTGTTTTATTTCATTGCTCTTATATTCTGGTGGCTAATTTCATAGGTTGTAAGGATCCTTCCTGTTTACTCCCTTATTTCTCCTTTCTTTTATTTTTGCCGTTATTATTTTTGATCCATGGATGATTAATGGACATGCATCTTTTAGTCAAGCAGCAGAATTCAGAAGTTACAGGAGAGAACACTCTGCTAGTCTCAGCTAGTTTGAACAGGGTCTGTAGACTTGTTGGCACCAGAGAGAGAGATGGGGTAGTACTCGGTTTTTAATTGATTGTCTGGTGGCCAATGAATTGTCCCAAAAGGCTGTACTCTGCCCAACAATAGGTGGTGATTAGATCCTGTCTCAGTGGAATGATTTTCAGAGTCCCAAGGAGTTCAGTTTTGATCTCGGCGACACAGAGACAAGTTCTTGCTACTCTCTCTCTTCTGTGTTTTCTCCAGAAAAGCTGTGAGTACTGTATTTCTGATCTGGCAGAGAACCTGAATGAATCTATCTACAGGAAAACCATTACAGACAACAAACAAAGACCAGAATCTGCTATCTCTCTCCAGAAAGCATGCGAGTGTTGTATTTGTGAAACTACAGAGATCTGAATGAATCTACAATAAAAGCCATGAACTGAAAGCAAGGTTTGAGGAAGAGTAAGGTGCTGAACACCACCATCTGAAACAAAGATCCTTCTTTCCCTTTTTCTTAAGATTTTTCTTACCCCTTTCTTCCATTCTGTTTTTGTCTGCCTTGTGTGTGTGCGTAGAGGGCAGGGGGGCAAGTTAAAGTGTGGAAATAGGCAGTAGATAATAGTTAACTCGTTGTATTTTCTGCATACTTCATTATATGTGTTTACATTTACAAGCCTAGTGACTGTAATTATTGGACAGCCAAGGGCCAAAGACGTTGAGTATTTTTCTAAGAATTACTGGTTAATCCACTTGCGTTGTGATCCCGGGTCAAGTGGGGTTGGAATTAATCGTGCCCTAGCCCAGGGTGTTGTAACAAGGGATACACTCATGTCTCACTGACACATACTCCAAATGGGAGCAATGCCTTGAGTATGCCGGCAAGGTATGCAATGACTCAATGCGGACGCTACTCAGGTAGCAGTCTCAGGAAGATGCGAATTTGGTGAAAAATACCTGCTGGGTTGCCAGGTGTGTTCCAGGGCTGCAACATTAAAATAGATGCAAGGTTCAATCCTACACGTCAGGATACATGGAAATGACACTATTGACAATGTGTCACAGTAAATGATGAATCTATCCATAGGCCCACATACCCAAGACTGAGCAGAAACACTGTTAAATACATGCGACAACTACAGCAACGAGCAGCATAATGAGAACACAGCATAAATGAATAAAGTGACATTTAAGACTTATTTATAAGTGAGTTTCACATACACAATGATTAGATATGTACAACATCTTTGTATTATAATTTATTAATCTTTCAATTACTGTGTCTAGGTGCAGCCCAGCCATCCACAGGTGAGATGACAGTACAGTAAAGGCAACATTTACAAAGAACTTTGATGTCCTAGAAAGCTTTGTAAACTCAGTGCAGAGAGTGTTCATTTGGTTTCAAAGAATATCCGCCAAAAGTTAAAAAAAACAGAAACCAGCAAAGTAGATTGTTGTGCCTCAAAAGATGAATGCAAAAGAAAACTACTCATATAAATTAATGCAACAAAATGTGTTATCTCGTTCTAAATTAATGCAAATGACACTGAAAGGTAGGTGTAGAATCCATGCAGAGTGAATATACATGGAATGGTAGGCGATGCAATAATACTGGTTTATTCTCCATACACAATAACTCCCCACTCCCCGAAGGGTCTCCCTCCATGACCTACACCCAGGTCGGAGTTTTTATACCATGAAGGCTCCCCTCATTCAAGGAGAAGCCCCACCCGTTACCCAGGATGTTCATATTCCGTGCAGGTCACGGGGAACTGGATGGTTCACATCCCATGACCTCCTTGGGGTTTATAACTTTCCTTCCACCCCCCGCCCAGGTCTGGAGTGGCATCCGCATCGGCGGGACTGGTGCAGGGACCCCTCATTCTCTTTGCCCGGAGATGGCGCTCGAGCGTCTTTGGTGCAGGGTCTGGGGGCATGTACCGGACAGGAGACAGGTGTTTGCCTGTGGAGCGTTGAGGCGGGATTGGGGAATCGCTGCTGTTGTCTCACCGGCTGCTGAATGTCCATGTAAGACTCTGAGTCCGATGGGTCCACATCTGTCATCTCCACATCCTGGATCTCGTCGGCTTCAGAAGCCGGGGGCAACGGCAGTAGTGGGAGCGGCGGAACATGTGGGACCGGGGTACCCGAAATCAGAACCAGATCATCGGGAACAAGGCTATGGAGGTGGTGCATGTGTCGGTTGGACTCCTGGCCTTGTGCCCACACTTTGCAGGAGACCGGTCCAGACTACGACAACACCACATCTGGGACCCATGTGGTACAGTCGCCAAAATTGCAGATGTAGACTGAAAGTGGGGCGAAACTGCACAAAGGTGGGTGTCAACCTGCATCCGCCTCGGTCCTGTCCTGTCTGAGGCCGACCTTCCCAGCAATGTCTGGGATGACCAGGGTCGTTTAGGTGCGGAGGCAGCGTTCCATCAATAATTTGGCCAGTGCGACCTCCGTTTTGGCATGTGCCAATAGAGTATCCCAAGTTCCAGAGGTCAGGTCCTTCATGCTTGTTCGAATGTTTGGATCGTCCGTTCGGCCATCCATTGGAGGCCGGGTGGTAATTGGAGAATTCCATTGGTGGTCATGAAGGAGCCACATTCCACGCTTGTGAAGGCTGTCCCATTGTCCAAGACTAACACCTCGAGGATGCCGTGCGTGATAAAAATCTGGCACAGTCGCTCAATTGTGGCCGAGCGTTGGACCTCCTTCCACTTGGAATGGACATCCACGATGACGCGAAACATCACCCCCAGGAAAGGACCCGCAAAGTCAATGTGGAGATGGGTCCAGGGCTGAGCCGGCCACTCCCATGGTTCGGGTAGCGCCGCCGAGGGCAACCTCTGATGCTCTTCGCAAGCCACACGATGCTGGGCCAGCCGCTGAATGTCGACGTCGATCCCAAGCCACCAGACATAGCTGTGGGGCAGCATTTCCAACATTGAGACACACCCGGGTGTCGGTTGTGGAGGTCCAGCAGGAGTGGCTGTGCCTGCATCCTGGAACCACCACATGTGTTCCCCACCGAAGTCTTCGACATTTAGGTCCTGAATTTTGGAAGTATAAACTGCCGGCCCATACCTGACATCCGGGTCCTCTTGGTCGGGGAAGGCAGCGTGGTGGTTCTATGGTGGCCTGTGTCCTTGCGGTAATGGCCACACCATCAAAGGCCCATTTCTTCGGGTCATGGCAATGCCGAATGGCGGTCAGTCAGACAGCCTAGATTCAGGACCTTGGAGCTCCTGGATGCCCTGTTCAGCGCTCTTGCGTGAAATGGAAATCTCGACCGCCCGCTGCAGATCCAGGTGGGTTTCTGCTAAATGTTTTTGTTGTCTTGCCATGTTGCGGATTCCACAGGTCAACCAGTCTCTTAAGGTTTCATTCAACTGATGCCAATCTCGCAGGTTTCAACCAGTTTGTGCAAACAGGCTAAGAAATCATTAGTTGATTCGCCCTGGGCCTTGGTGTCTGTATGAAACCTGAACTGGCAAACGGTTATCGGGGATTTGGGGTTAAAGGGTTAAAGTGGTCCCCTGCAAGGGCTACTAAGGCAGTAAAAGAATGCGTTTCCAGCACATCTGGGTAGGTCGAACATTTTATGATACTGTAGGTCGGTCCATCACAAGCCGTCAGTAGTATTATCCTTTGCTGTTCATTCCCAAATGAACGAAAAAAATGCTGCATGCGTTCAATATACTGCCTCCAATCATCAGTACCTACATCATAAGGCTACAATTTTCCAATGTGAGGCATCTCTGCTGGTGGGTTAGAGGCCTCCTGAGGCCCAGATGAAATGGTCTGTTTACACAGCACTCGTCACCAGTGAAGAATCCACGCAGAGTGAATACACATGGAACGGAAGGCTGGACGCAATAATACTGGTTTATTATCGATACACAAATACTCTCCACTCCCCGAAGGGTCTGCCTCCACTATACTCGTGTGGTGAGCCATGTATGGCTACGTAAGGCTGTTGTATATATGTTCTACTGTTCTATTAGTATTGTTATCTCCACTGTTGTATATTCTTATTGTTATTGCTGTTCTGTTATTGGTTGTTGCTGTTGGACTGTTGGAATGTTATTATTGGTGCTGCTGTTGGCACCGCATGTGGCTCCGCCCAGCTGTGGAGGTATAAAACCTGTTGACCTGGGTCAGCCCTGCAGCGCGGGAGGAGCTACAGGTCGGCACATATTTAGCATATTAAAGCATCGGTTCACTGCTTCTCAGCGTCTTGTCTGAATTGATGTCTAACACGATGTGGGCTCCCCCATTAAAGGGGAAGCCCGGCACGTTATGGGGGAAATTCATATTCCGTGGAGGTCACAGTGAACTGGATGGTCCACACCCAGTGACCTCTGGGAAGGTTATAACACTAGGTTTAGAAGTTGAACACAAATATTGGAGGCTTCTTCTTACTGCTGTTAGATGTCTTGCCCATGATGCAGACCAACTAAGATGCCTACCGTATCAGATGACATTGCACCACTTCTTGTGATGGGATACCTGTTTAAATAAGTATGCATTACATATTAGCAAGCGAACTATCACAACTGTATTTAAAGTACATAGAATAGATTCATCATTACACGATCATGCAACAAAAAATGTATTTCAGGAAGAAATTACCATGGCCACTCACTTGTCTATTTGGCAAATTCTAGGAACATAGCAACATAGGGCAGCACGATAGCATTGTGGATTGCACAACTGCTTCACAGCTCCAGGGTCCCAGGTTCGATTCCGGCTTGGGTCAACGTCTGTGCGGAGTCTGCACATCCTCCCCGTGTGTGCGTGGGTTTCCTCCGGGTTCTCCGGTTTCCTCCCACAGTCCAAAGATGTGCAGGTTAGGTGGATTGGCCATGATAAATTGTCCTCAGTGTCCAAAATTGCCCTTAGTGTTGGGTGGGGTTACTGGGTTATGGGGATTGGGTGGAGGTGTTGACCTTGGGTAGGGTGCTCTTTCCAAGAGCCGGTGCAGACTCGATGGGCCGAATGGCCTCCTTCTGCACTGTAAATTCAGTGATATATCTGTGATAGCTATAGGAGTGGACCATTTAAGTCTATGTGTCTATTCCACCAGTCAATTAGATTTTGGTTGGTCCGTTTCTTAACTGCATTTAGTGACCTTGATTCTCGAACCCTTATAACCCTTAATAAACTTACCTAGTAAAAATATATCCACCTCAATTTTGAAAAGTTCAATTGATACAGCCTCAACGGCTTTTTGGAGAAGATAATTCCAGATTTCCTCCTCCCTTTTTGTGAAGAAGTGTTTTTGGCAACTCCTTTGCACTGCCTAACTATATTTTAAAGTTATCCCCTCATGTTCTGGACTCCATGACCAGACAAAACAGTTGATCTTTATCCGTCATTTCAAATACTTTTGGATAGTTCTATGTTTAATGGGAAAAAAAACTAGATGGTACAACATTGAACATTGGTGTTAGCATGTATCTGAAAAATACAGGACGCAATTCAGTGGGTTCAGGTTAAAGCCCACTGAATGGCACGCTCAGAGGAGTGTTTCTTTGTGACTGCAGTGCTGAGAAATATCCCACTATGCAACCGCACTTTGCCATTTTTGTTGTCCTTGGGGAATTTCTCTCCATCGAGGCTGCACTTCAAAGGATTTCGCAAGCAGGAAAGGGTCCTTGCAGATCAGGGCACCATTTTGTCCAGCAACGCAATCTCCCCCCTCCCCCGCCCCCACCCTTGATCTTTTACCCTCCCTCACCCCCCCAAACATGGGGAGGTCCCCAGGAATCCCCCCTCACTCTGCCTCTACTTGTCAAGGCACCTCGGGCCTGATCCCTGGAAGTGCCAACCTGGCACCTGGGCACCCTGGTACTGCCAGCCTGGCACCGTAGCAGTACCCCAGGCAAGCTGGCACACCAGCCCAGGCACTGTCATTGTACCCACTGGCAGTGCCAAGGTGCGCAGGTGCCAGAGGGAGTGGCACGTTGCCACCCTGCCCTGTCCCCGACCACGCACGGGTCTCCAATACCCTGGGAGGACCACCCCAGGTGACGTTACACCTGGTCCAAGTTTGTGTGAACCAGCACAAAATGATTCCCTCACAAAATCTCCTGGGCACAGCCGGTGAGTCAGGATGGTGGAGCCTGATTTGGAGCTCGCGCGCAATTCCCCCGTTGTGCCCGGATCGTCGCCGGGCGCAACAGGGTCGCTGAATCATCCCCAATAGGTTCATGTGAATAACGCTGTACCATTATTGGTGTTTTTGTCAGAGAGTTTGGACAATAGATCCTCTGGAGGTTGGAGTGCAGCACATAATTCTTCATCTGTATATATTCTTGAGATAGACTGGGGGCGTCATTCTCACACCCCCCGCTGGGTCGGAGAATGGCCGTAGGCCGCCGTGAATCCCGCCCCTGCCCCGCCGAAGTCTCCGGTACCGGAGATTGGGCAGGGGCGGGAATCGGGCCGCGCCGGTTGGCGGGACCCCCCGCTGGATTCTCCGGCCCGGATGGGCCGAAGTCCTGCCCAGAAATTGCCTGTCCCGCCGGTGTAAATCAAACCTGGTATTTACCGGCGGGACCAGGCGGCGTGGGCGGGCTCCGGGGTCCTGGGGGGGCTATCTGACCCCGGGGGGTGCCCCCACGGTGGCCTGGCCCGCGATCAGGGCCCACCGTTCCGCGGGCGGGCCTGTGCCGTGGGGGCACTCTTTCCCTTCCGCCTTCGCTACGGCCTCCACCATGGCGGAGGCGGAAGAGACTCTCCCCACTGCGCATGCGCGGGAAACTGACAGCGCCGCTGATGCAACCGCCGCATGCGCCGCATTTCCGCGCCAGCTGGCGGGGCAACAAACGCCATTTCCGCCAGCTGGCGGGGCGGAAATCCCTCCGGCGTCGGCCTAGCCCCTCAATGTTGGGGCTAGGCCGCCAAAGATGCGGAGCATTCCGCACCTTTGGGCCGGCGCGATGCCCGTCTGATTGGCGCCGTGTTTGGCGCCAGTCGGCGGACATCGCGCCGTTGGGGGAGAATTTCGCCCGTGATTTGTACCATAACAAATTTGTACCGTTAATGTGTGCGATTCTCCGCTCCCGCGCCGGTTGGGAGAATCGCCTGGGTCACCAAATTTTCCCGCGGCGCCGGTCCGACGCCCTCCCGCGATTCTCCCAAGTGGCGAGAACGGACCGTCGAGTTCCGCGCGGCGCAGGCTGGAGAATGCGCCGGCCAACCCGCACATGCGCAGGTGACGCTAGTTATGCGGCGCCGGCCGCGACATGTATGCTGCGCCACCTTGACGCGGCGCCAAGGCCTGCCACGTGTAAATGACGGGGCGCCGCTCCTAGCCCATTATCGGGCCCTGAATCGGGCGCGATAGGGGCCGTTTCATGCCATCATGAACCTCGACGGCGTTCACGACGCCGTGAACACTCTACCTCCATTTTGGAGAATCCCGCCCAATGTGTTTTGGAACAATGATCATGCACCAGGCAGAATAAAGTATTTAATGGCTTTAAAACACTCCATGAATATTTTTTTCTCATGAAGTACCATTAATTTTCTTCATAGCAATATAACCTAATAATTTCTTGTGGGAATGGAGGTATTGTCAGCTCCAATTGTGAACCTTCAGATTATCACCTAGTACCCATACAGGTATTATCGGCAGTGACTTTGTTGTGGATCCATAGAGTGAAACATAGGTTACTTTTAATGCTAGAGTACTTTAGTGCTGTGTCAGGAACAACCAGATCATGCAAGGCAGAGGTCACCTCTAGCACTTTTGACCTTTGTGGACCTAGTTCAAAATGGAAGGCTTCTATAGAAGCAAGAACATGTTCAGCAGTTCATAGTTCCTTCTACATGCCTGCGCAAAATCGTCCGGGTAAAATGGAACAGTCCAGCAATCGAAACGTGATGAATGAGCCTGTCTGAAATGAAGCCTAAGTGTTGACTCTAAGCCCTGGGCACAGTATGAGCATCTGAAATGAATGTTCTCACTGCTGCTTTGGCAAAATATCTTGGAGAAAGGCCACAGATAACAGTCAGTGAAGGTTTCAGAAAGCACATACAGAAGCTTTATCCAATACTCAGGCAGATCATTGAACCTGGCGAGGAAATGCTCTCCAGCAATGACTTTGCTGGAATGCACCCCGGCAGCCAGTTGGCAGTGATGTCCATGCCAGATAGCAGCCAAACTTTGCAACAGAGGTACACGGTAATGATATTGTCACAGGTCTGGAAATCGATTTCCTTTATACATGAGAAGATATATATACATGGTTGACAAGGTTACATTTCTTGTTTTTCACAGTGGAAATAGTTTTAATAACTGACTGACTTTCAGATAAATGCTATTTCAGAGGGTTATTAATGTCAATCAAATGGTTCTGAATTTTTGTCTTCGAGGAGGGTAGAGGGTGGTATGAAAATTCTTGGCTCGGGCTACCAACTTCGCGAGAAAGTGTCCTCAAAGGTAGGATCTTCATTGCGGGGGGGCTGGCAGGGGAATGGAGGTAGGGGGAGAAATGGAGAGGGGGGACCAATGGAGGAGGGGGTAGCAATGGTGGAATGGCGAGTCCCACGTGTGGGACACCACAGGTTGCCAGTCTCTCACCCTCTCACATTCCTTACAGATATTACACGCAAAGGATGATATTGTGGACCCAGCGGAAGTTGCCCTCACAGTGCCGCTGGCAGGCCATGCGGCCAGATACAGGAGGAGGCAGCGGTAGCAGTGTCGATAGAGACTCGAGGCAATGGCCCATGTGCAGTGCCCTGCCCCATACCCTGAGAACCCGCCTGCCGCCCATCAGCCCAAGGAGGGAGCTAGAGGGGGAGGCCGTGAAGGCCCAAAGTGTAAAGGCGTCGCTGGTCTTTCGAACAGGTGATGGACAGCGTGTGCCACTGGAGGCTCCGCCTCAACAAGGGAACGGTGCGGCACCTGTGCCATGGCCTTGCCGACTTAGCACCACGTGAAGGAGGAGGATACCCGCTCCCAGGGCCATCATGGTTTCCACAGCCCTGAACTTCTATGCCTCATGATCATTCCAGGGCTTGAGCAGGGACTTGTGTGTCAAGCTACAGCCCACAGGTGCATCCGTGAAGACACGGATGTCCTGCTTGCCTGGGCAGCGAGCTATATAAACTTTGACATGGACCACGCCCAACAATATGCCCGGGCAGCAGGATCCTCTGCCATCGACGGAATGCCCTAGGGCCAGGTGCATATTGATGATATGCATGTCGCTTTAAGCTCACTGGGCCATCAGTGAGTGCCCTACATCAGCAGGAAGGGGTTCCACTCCCTGAACATCCAGCCCATGTGCAATCACCACAATAATAATAATAATAATCTTTATTATTGTCACAAGTCGGCTCACATTAACACTGCAATGAAGTTACTGTGCAAATCCCCCAGTCGCCACACTTCAGCGCCTGTTCCGGTACACAGAGGGAGAATTCAGAATGTCCAATTCACCTAACAAACACGTCTTTTGGGACTTGTGAGAAGAAACTGGAACACCCGGAGGAATCTCACACAGACACGGGGAGAACGTGCAAACTCCGCACAGACAGTGACCCAAGCAGGAATCGAACCTGGGACCCTGGTGCTGTGAAGCAACTGTGCTAACCACTGTACTACCGTGCCGCCCACGGACCATGCATGTGTGTGCATGTTTCCCAGGGGGTATGCACGACAGCAACATCCTGGGCCAGTCAGGTGTCCCTGGCCTCTTTGAGGACCACCCCAGGATGTCTGGTTGGCTCTTAGGAGATAAGGGGTACCCACTGAGGACCTGCCTAATGACTCCAGGTATGGAGGCCGGTGACCGATGCGGAGACCCGGTACAACGAGGCCCATGTGGCCACTTGGGCTGTCATTGAACGGTGCATCGGATTCCTCAAGATGTGGTTCCCCCCTTCCCACCACCACAACCTCCTTCCCACCCCCTCCCGCCATTCCTCAGCCTTCTTCCTCCCCCACCCCCCGTTCCCCCCCCTTTCAACCAACCCCGCCCTCCTCCCCACCCTGTCGCATGCTCACAGAGTCTGTGTAATATAACTCCAGGGTGATGTGAATGTCGTCAAGACAGCGGGTCACTGGTGAGGGCAGGTAGATGATGATAACCCACAGTGAGCTGAGCACCGGTGCCCCTCAATCTGTGCCATAGTCTGACCCTTGCCTGTCTGCTGAGTACTCACTCACATCCATCACCTAAATGTGCTGTGCGGCAGGGGGGGCTGAGGGGGACGAGGCATCCAGGACCTCATTGTCTGGGGAGTTGGGGCAGGGGTTTGATGCTTGGCCCGCATTACGGAAGAAAGTGCCAGAGGCGTCATATTGATCGAGGTCAACTTTTACAAATTCTCTACGCATGTCTTCCCAGCTGCCTCAATCCCTGATGGTGCTGCCCCACTCTCCCAACGCACATCACCTCCTTACCCGTCCCCCTTCCCGCAGTGCCCTCTTCAGTGATTCTCAACCTACTTAGCCTTATGATGCACAATAGAGGTGGAGGCAGCCTGCTGCCTACTGCGTCCCAAGGCCTTCGACATCCCTGGTGGGCATCCTCTGGTGGTCCTGTAGCTGGAGGGTCCCTGGCCACTTGCCGGCGGCACATGCCTTGCCGTGCCACCTTGCTCTGTGTGCAACTCTGAGACGTGTCGTTGTCAGGGGGTTGGGTCTCGGGGAAGCTGGTGGGCACCATCGCCACTCCGTGGGGTGGCTCCATGTGCGGCACTGATTGGGGGAATCAAGTGTTGTTGGCAAAACCCCTGTCCCTGCAAGGCCACTAGTATTAAATCGTTGTGCTCTCCAGCTCTGGCATGGAGGTCATCAGTTACCTGCAAAATCCAGCGGTGTGCTAATATTTTGGAGATGTCACCAATGTCTGCACCTGATACTTGGAAAGAACCACAACCAAAAGAAAAGTTCACGATCACAGTGACTTTGACGGTCACTGACATGGCATGTCGACCAGTGCAGAGGTGTGAGGTCTTCAATGACAAGGTCATAGATGTCTGTGACTATCTGCCTGGAAATTCGGTCAGCTTTCGATTGGTTCAATTTACTTATCTAACTTTTAGCTTAATTATTTAATTTACTTTTGTTTATAAAATGACTCAATACATTGTATTAGTTTGGGCAAGATTTAACCGTAAGGCAGGGTGGAATTGTCAGATAGTAAATAATAATAAATGAAAATATTAATGGAGAAAGAAGAAGGTAAACTTAACAGTAAAAGACAGACTTTTGACAACTTTGCTCAGTTGACCAGGCCAGATAAGTGGAATCCTCTCTTATTCCATCGTTGACAGCAAACTCTTTCAGACTTTTATGTGAATTTGGTGCATGGCTTGCAAAAATGTGTCTTGGCACCTCCATTTTTAAGACCTAAATTACCATAACCTCATCCCAAATTGGGTCATTGTAATTTAACAGTAGGTCAATATTTTTTTAAAAATACATTTAGAGTACCCAATTAATTTTTTCCAATTAAGGGGAAATTTAACATGGCCAATCCACCTAGACTGCACATCTTTGGGTTGTGGGGGCAAAATCCAAGCAGTCATGGGAAGAATGTGCAAACTCCACACAGACAGTGACCCAGAGCCGGGATCGAACCTGGAACCTCGGTTCTGTGAGGCAGCAGTGCTAACCACTGTGCCACCGTGCTGCCCAACAGTTGGTCAATTTAATTATTGAATTATTTTCAGCGACTTTATTCACCTTTGCACATTTTCCCATTGGAGGATACAATGGAACTGTCCACAGTGTCCCTTTTACATGATTTCAAACAGGCTCCATTTATTTCTCAGTTCTTGTCGAAATCTCAACAAGGACAATGAGGTTCCAACTAGTGCGCAGTATCTGAACGCAAGTTCTTCCCCATAGGGAAAAGCTTACAAAAGCTAATTAATAGATATAAAACAAGCTTACAGGTTGTTGAATATAACCCAGCCTTATTAAAACAACCAATTCATTCTTCAATTATAGCTTGATTGGAGCACACTACTTAGTCAATCAACTGTTTCTGGCTGGTTGCTATTTATACAGTAACTTTTGATTAATGCATTAATTGTGAAGCGCGATTAGAAAATGGCTTCTTTAGCCCAGTGTTAGACTCAAAATGGCTTCCTAATCTTGTTAGCTTCCCACAGTGAATAGTGTAATGTTCTCTGTACGCACGGATGGCGAGGTCTTTGCATCTGAAGTGCTCAGAGAACATACGGCTTTGTAAATGAACAAAACTGTTTATTAATTAACTAAATCACTAAAGGGTTCCTGTGATGCAAGACTGCAGTTGGATATTACGGCTTAATACAAACAACTATAGTTAACTCTTATTAATAATTATTGACTCAGGAGCTCCTCGATATGTGACTGCGCTGTGTGCTTGTTGTCCAGATTCTTTGTGCTGTGCAGGAGATTACCTTGTATCTCCATGAGGCCTGTCTTCTAGTGACCTACTCCTGTCACTACGCCACCTGTGGGTGAGTGCTAGAATCTCAGTCTATGCATATGGCACCTGTCCTAACTTACAGTTCGGTTATTAAATTATAAACAAATGATATTCGACATATGATTACAAATAGAGTATAATCTAAAAACAGTCAGATTACACTAAAAATCTACACCCCTGTCCTACTTACAAATCACAGTCTCCTGGGCATATGGTTCTGTCAGCAGCATTTTTGATGGTTGGTGCTAAACATTTGGCTTCTGTCGCCTTTCTGCCCTTTATGTCCATGTTTCTGTCCTTAAGGGCATGGGGCCACAGGATCCACAATTATGCCCCCATTGCCAGCTGCTGCTTTCCTTGTGGTCACCTCCCCCCTCCCTGCCTCCCGACACCCACCCATCCCTACAGTTGACCTTGGAACTCTGCCTCCCGTACCTCCTTCATCCAGCGATACCAGGAGCTGCCAAGCCCATCCAAAGTCTGGGAGATGAGTGCCCACTCTTCCTGCTACCTGCACAGAATCAAGGGCTTCCCTTTACCAAATGCCCGATCCACTATACCCGATTTACCCTCTTCTGGATCATGGATGATTTCCTGGCTTCTCACTGTGTATGTGTCTGCCTTTAACTGTTCTGAAACTGACGGATTCTAAAACCCATGCACCCCATTGAATGCCCTCCTCCCCCTTACACAAGCTCTAAGCAAGGTTTATAACCTCAGTTGAATGGATGGTGGGTCTGGATCGCCACCTTCAAATTGGCATACTGCCTGGCACTTGTATTTTCAGGTCTCCTCCCACCCCATCTCCGTTCCTGTCATTGTGTGTTGGAAATTCAGAAATTCAGCCCCTGGTCCTTTTTAATCTGGGAACAACAGTTATGATAGTCCAGTGATAAATTTTGAACGGAATTAGTAAAACTGATAACATTGTCAGAGGGAATCAGAAAAATACCAAACTGGTTAGGTGATATCCTTCAGGAAGGAAACCTGCAACCCCCAGACCTTTTTATTGGTTTACACGTGACTCCACTCGTGTATGAAATGGGGATAATTTGCACCTTGAATTGGATAATATTGAATTATCTGCTTAATATACATGTTTCTTGATATTGATTTACATTGGACGGGATTTTCATGGCGCAGAGGAGTTGGGTTCGATCCCGGGTCACTGTCCATGTGGAGTTTGCACATTCTCCCCATGTCTGCATGGGTCTCACCCCACAACCCAAAGATGTGCAGCGTAGGTGGATTGGCAATGCTAAATTGCCCCTTAATTAGAACAAAATATTTGGGTATTTTAAATTTATTTTAAAAACATCACCTCTTTCAATGTGTAAGGATCTTCCTTTTTAAACCCTGTTTGTTCCCTGGTTTTCCCTTTCCTTTATTTTATCTTTTTGCTATTACAATTTCTATCCATGGATGATTAATGGACCTGTGCCTTTAATGCAGACTTTGCCTTTAATTCAGAAAGGAGAGATCAGCGATGATTCAGTTTGACTGATTTGACTGGTGGCCAATGAATTGGTTTGAAATGTTGGGCTTTGCCAATAACCTGTGGTGATTGGTTCTGATTTGTCTAGAATGTCCCTCTCTCTCCAGTAAGGCTGGGTTGCTTTAGTTTCACCATCGGTTCAGAAGTTGGAAGCATCTCTGAAGTTTCTCCCTCAAACCTCTGAAGAATGTTCTCTAAAAAGATCCAGTGTAAGAGCTATTTTCTTTCCCCATTAAGGCTGGCTATGATTTTAGTGAAATTGCAAAGGATTAAGATTAAAACTCGGATTGGAAGCTATGTTTGATGCGAGACAATGAGTCTTATGAGTGAAGTAGTCTCAAAAGGTTAACCTTTGAAGTTAATAATTTAATAAAGGCTAGCGTGTCTCGCCAGAAGACACCCTACTGCCTGTGAGTACTGAATGAATAATACTACCAGAAGACCATCACCAAGTGTACACTGGTGGCTTTGATCACTCAGCGTGCTGAGAGGACAACCAACTGCAAATAATTCAACATCAAAAACAAGGACTCATCCATTTTTACTTGAATCCTTATTATTTTTACCCCTTTCCACCCCTCTGTATTTGTCTGCCTTGTGTGTGTGGATAGAGGGTGGGACAGTAAAAAGTGGTAGGTTAGCTTGCCGTCATTCCATTAGAATTACTGCATATTCAATCATTATTTTTGTTATAAATAAACAGTAATTGTGTTTCAACTTACAAACCTTGTGACTGTAAATTATTGGGCAGCCAATGACCAAAGATTTGGGGAATTTAATACGTAATATTGGTTAATTCACTTGCGTTGGGACTCCGGGGCCTGCGGGGCTGGAATTGACCACGCACTAGCTCAGGGTGTCGTAATAAATGGAATTGAAACCTTCACAAAGAACTGCCACATCACCTCTGCTGCACCATTGTTTATAATCTTTGTTCATGTTTCCCTACCCTAAGGAGTTGGAATTGGAAGGTTCATGAACGTATGCAATGGCGTAGGTAGGGTCGGGGGTGGTGATAACTTTGCTGAATATCTCTATTTATTCCACAAGCATGACCATGAACTTTGTAGTGATCTCTGTATGTTCTTGTACATAAGGGGTTAATGTGTAATCAGTAGCACCAGATGATCAGTAGAGGGCCGGACAACAGGGGTATAAAAGAAACCACATTGGGTCTCTCTCGCTCTCTTTTGGATGGACTGTGACCAGGACAGGAGTATCAGATTAGCTCAGATGGTTAGTGTAGTTATGCATAGTTACTGTAGTTAGATCTTGTTAACCTTATCACTAGTATCAATGTTAAAGTAAAGAACTCACGCAATTATTGTTATAGTTACTCAATAAACCTTTTGTAACTACTGGACGAGTTTGAGTCTTCTTCATCGAGATTCAGAAGACCTCATCAGTAACCAAGGTTTGAGTAACACATATTACACTCCGTAGTATATCAAAAACACACAGAGAAGTGTAATCAAAGATAATACAGGAGTGTAATAAAATAAACTTGTTTGTCATTTTGATTCTCCGTCCTATTTCCACCCTGGCATTTCTGTCATTTGATTCCTACACCATTCCAAGGAATCACAACAAAATCTTGAGGAACTGCACCTCATCTTTATTCTGGATATTTAGTCTCCTGGACTTAACATCAAGGCTAACTATTTCAGTTCATAGCCACTGTACTCACTTTTCTGCCATTGTTTTCACCAGGTTTTGGTAATGGTTCTTTTGTTGGCATTTACATCTCCTCTGGATCCTGCATTTGCTTCTTTACTTGTCCCATTACCATTCAATTTTAACTTGTAGCATCATCCCCATTATCCTTTAATCCTTCTACTGTTTCACAAACTTTCCCTTTTTGTTTTCCCTCCGCACTTCCTCCCTGCCTCCTTCTCTATCTCTTTACTTATTTGAGAATCTTTGGGGTGGATGTTGTGGAGGGTTGAGGTGGGGTATGGTTAACTATTCTTGGAATGGGGGAGGTCTAGTTGCAAGTATAATCAGATTAAAAGAGACAAAATATTTACTGTAAAGAATATTGTACAAAAAGATAGAGAATTAGATATTATTGCCTCTATTCTATGGATCATGTAATTGTCCACGGAAATAATTCATACCATCGGTGGAATTCTCCGTTTCGGAAACTAAATGTTGATGCTGAAAGAGAATCGGTGGACTACGATAACAATTAAATTAGCGCCAGTCCTGGAGCAATTCAGGACAAAATAACAGGCTAACACCAGCGCTACGTGGAACACGATCCATTCCAATGAAAAACGGTATCCAATTCGTTGGGTTCGGGATTGCCGCTTGAGAGGCTGACAAGCCACAGTCGCATATTAGCACGTCACTCCCTACACACACACTCATCCCAGTCAACGAGGTGGCAGCATGGAAAGCGGCACCCCGCTTTGCAGATGCTGAGCTGGAGACCTGACTGGATGCCTTGGAGGAGATTCAGGCCAGCTTGTTCCCAAGGGGGGGAAAGAGGTTGCCACCTGCCACCGTACACCAGGCTTGGGAGCAGGTGGGGCAGGCTATGAGCACCGTGGGCCCCACTGCAAGGGTCGGTCAGCAGTGCCGGAAAATTCTGCATAACCTCCTCAAGGTGGCCAGGGTGAGTAGGCAGCACTGTGCCTTTAGCAGCAACCGCATCCCAAACACCTGTAATCCTCCCCCACACCCGGACCGAACCACACCTGCCAGCAGTTTTTCACTCCTCACCATGCACCACATGCCAGCACCCATACCGGCCGCCATGGCCGGATGCCCTGGCCACGACAGCCACCAGCTTCCCACCCCCCTGTGCTACATCTGAGTATCTCACACTGTGCATCATCTGTGCCACCGCCAGGAGAAGGCAACCCACAACTGCCATGAGAGAGAGACAAAAGGGGGACTTCCGGACATGTGGTCACTCAACACAGCAGAGCGGCAGGCACTGGATCTGGTTGGTGGGCCCAGAGAGAGGGCATTTGCCGAGACGGAGGTCAGCATCGGGTGACCAATTGAGACCCAGCTGCATTGCGGTTTCCCATGGCATGTGAGGCACGACCGCTACCTCACAACCCCCCCATATCACCCTTTCATCACCCCCATCCCACCCCCTCACGACCCTCACCATCCCCACACCATCACTTCACGACCCCCTCACTACCACCCATCACCCCACAACACCCCCTTACTAACACACACTACCCCAACCCGCAATCCAATCACGCGTCATTTCTTGTGTTTTGCAGGATCTCCCGTCGACGAGGCAGGCATCCCCCAGGACTGCCTTGCAGGCAATGGTCATGGGAGTAGGAAATATATTAATATCAATTGCTATTATATAAAAGCACTTGCTGAAGCAGGCTGGGATTGCTTGATTATATTTTAACACTGTGCTTAGCCATACCATAAGATGATGGGTAAAGTAAAAAGTACTGGTACGCAACTTTTAGATTAATCATATTGTGCTGACAAGTTGTCCCAGCTAAGGACGCCAGGATGTGCTGCAAAATGTTATCGGTTTAAAGATGAACAAAGAAACTATAGTCGCACTCCCAAGGTTGTCTCGTATAACCATTGCCAGACCAGATGTTGTTTTGCACGAAAAGCTGTTTATTTCGGTGTATAAAGATAGACTCTGCACTGCAGTAAGTCAGAGCGCTGGTGACTATTGCAGGCTGTCCATGATATTGTGTTAATAAACTCCTGAAACAAAGCTCGAAGTCTATGTCTAATATAATTTCCACCACAGTTAGTATGGTGCATACCCCCGTGCTCAACCAGTTCCAATGTACTACACAGTGGCCCCAGTCTGCACTGCAGCCCCTGCCCCCACATGTCCCCCTATCTCCCCTCCTCACATAGCCCCATACAACTGATGCCAGACTGCGCAACCACAGGTCACAGCGGGCGGTCAGTGGGTCTCACAGCAAGATGGCTGCATTGCAAGCAATGGTAATGGTAGTCTGTGCCTGGACACCCCAGTCCCGGAGGGTCACCTCGACCACATGGCCCATCCTCTGGACTCCCCCCTCATCACCCCCTGCTACTCCCCTACCCTGGCCCTGCCAGACCACACCCCCCCACACCCCCCCAAACCCCCAGCCAGGCATACCAGCGGCAGTGCTGCCAGCCCACGATCCCTCCTCTGGGAACATGTCCTACCTCCGCTCTCTCCCTCAGCAGTCACCGAGCCAGTTTCCCGATTTTTAAAATCACGAGTAAAACTTGCCGTCGGTAATTCCTCCTGGTGTAAGCGGCGCATTACAGGAGCACCGGAGAATACTGGGTTAGGCACGTTCATATGAAAATGGCGGTTATTGTAAATGCGGAGTAGAATGCATTGATGCCGCTATTGAGCCACCGGAGCATGGCCTTCTGTTCGGTGCCCGCGCTGGCCATGATTTTTGCCTCACGTGCGATTCTCCACCCAATCGTGCTTGCTGATTCTAAAGTCACTGGATGAAGAATCCTGCCAATGTCTCTCATAAATTCCCTACTCCTGCACCCTGGGGCCTCAACTGACTCTTGTGTTTTTGAATTCTTAATTGTTCCCTGAGCTCTCTTTTAATCCCCCTGTTCTCAGGCAACAAATCAGTGCCTTTCACTTCTGTCACTCTCCGAGTTACACCCAGAAGCACAGAATTCATATGCAGTGCATTTCCAATTCAGCCATTCACCTAGTGCCTCTCCCCTGCCTTCTCCCAGTAACCTAGCTCATTCTTTGTTTTCAGAATGCCTTGTTCGAACCTGCCTCCACCACATCGTCAGCTAGTGCACCTAGATCTTAACCACTCACTGCATGAAAAAGTTTGTCTTCATGTCTCCTTTGCTTATTTTGTCAATTACCTTAAATCTGTGCCCTATTGTTCTCAATCCTTCCACCAATGGGAACATTCTTTCCTTATCTCCTCTGTTCAAACCTCTCATAATTTTGAATACCTCTATTAAATCTCCTCTCAACTTCCTTTTCTCCAAGGAAAACAGCCCAACATCTCCAATCTGTCGATGGAAGTGACGTTCTGCTTTCCTGGAATTTTTCATGGACTCTTTCTAATGTGTACGCATTCCTCCAGTTGAGTCGAATGACCAACCCATTACAAATTGCTGTACAAACGTTCCTGCAGTCCAAATAAATCCATTAATCACTGCTCTCTGCTAACTGTCACGCAGTCAATTTCAGTTCCCTGTTGTGACTGCCCCCTCTATCTCATTAGTTATAACTTTACTCATGAGTTTGTGATGTGATACTTTATAAAACACATTTTGGATACGCTACATCAACAGCATTGCCCTCATCGCCCCTCCATGTTGCCTTTTCCAAGTCACTCCAGCAAGTTAGTTAAACACAATTATCTCTTAACAAATCCTTGCTAGTGCTTCTTAATTAACCTGCATATAGCCAAGGAATTCATCATTTTGTCTTGAATTATTGTTTCCAGAAGCTTCCTCACCACCAAAGGTTAATTAACTGGTCTGTATTTGATGGTCTTGTCATTACAGCCTATTTTTGGACAAAGGTATAAGATTTACAATCCTCCATTCTGCCGGCATCACCCGAGTTTAAGGAACACTGGAAAATTATGGCCAGTGCCTCCGCAATTTCCACTCTCACCTGTTTCTTTGGATGCATCTTATCAGGTCCAGGTGCCTTAGGGTCTTTAAGTGCAGCAAACTTATCCGTTACCTCCTCTTTACCAATTTTAAACACTTCAAATGTGGCAGAATCTTCTTCCTTGGTAAAGATAAATGCAAAGTATTTATTTAATACCATACTTATGCACACTACCTCCATGCATACATCCCTTTTCAATAACAGTAACAATCTTTATTACTGTCACAGTAGGCTTACATTAACACTGCAATGAAGTTGCTGTGAAATCTCCCAGCCACCACACTATGGCGCCTCTCCGCGTATACTAAAAGAGAATTCAGAATGTCCAATTCACCTAATAAGCATGTCTTTCAGGATTTGTGGGAGGAAACCTTGAGCAGCCGGAGGAAACTCATGCAGACACAGGGAGAATGTGCAGACTCCGCACAGACAGTGACCCAAGCTGGGAATCAAACCCGGGTCGCTGGCGCTGTGAAGCAACAGTGCTAAACACTGAGTTAATGTTCCGCCCTTTTTGGTTATCAATCTGCCCCACTCCTTCTTTGTCACCCTTTTACTATTGTAGCAGATAGAAGACTTTTGGATTCCCATTTATATTAGCTACCTGTCTCTTTTCATACTCTCTCTTTGTTTCTCTTATTTGCTTTTTCACTTCCCCTCTGAACCTTCTTTATTTTGTCTCTTTTTTGGTTATTATCCACCTGACATGTGCTATCGGCACACTTTTTCTTCTTCATCTCAATCTTTATTTCTTTTATCATCCGGGGAATTCTGTATTTGTTTGCCAGACTCTTCCCCTTCATGGGAATATATCTAACTTGTGCTCAAACTATCTTCTTTAAAGACAGTCTGTTTTTCAGTTTGTGTTTTGCCTTCCAATCTTTGTTTCCAGTTTATCTGGCCCAGATCCATTCTTGCCCCCATGGAATCTGGCTCTTCTCCAGTTTTTCATTCTTACTCCAGGTTGTTCCTTGTCTTTTTCGATAGCCAATCTGAATCTTATAATTTGATTAACACTGCCGTTTACATGTTCTCCTCCAAACACTTTTGATTTGATTTATTATTGTCACATGTATTAGCATACAGTGAAAAGTATTGTTTCCTGCATGCTATACAGCCAATGCATACCGTACATAGGGAAGGAAGGAGAGACTACAGAATGTAATGTTGCGGTCCTAACTCGGATGTAGAGAAAAGATCAACTTAATACAGGGTAGGTCCATTCAAAAGTCTGATGGCAGCAGGGAAGAAGCTGTTCTTGAGTCGGTTGGTACGTGATCTCAAACTTTTGTATCTTTTTCCTGGCGGAAGAAGGTGGAAGAGAGTATGTCCGGGTTGCATGGGGTCCTTAATTATGCAGGTTGCCTTTCCGAGGCAGCGGGAATTATAGATAGAGTCAATGGACTTGATCCACTTTGTCCACCTTATTCCCAAGAAAGAGGTGTAGCAGTGCTTTTCTCATTGGGCTGGAAACAAAAAGCTGTAGAACATTTTCCTGAACTCAGTCTAGGAACTCTAGCCCCTCTCTTCCCTTTACACCACTACCGCCCCATCTATATTCAGATAAAGCTCCACATTCATAATTATTCTATAATAATATAATAATAATCATTTATTGTCACAAGTAGGCTTCAATGAAGTTACTGTGAAAAGCCCCTAGTCCCCACATTCCGGCACCTGTTCGGGAGGCCAGTACAGGAATTGAACCCGCACTGCTACTTTGTTGTGCATTACAAGCCAGCTGTTTAGCCCACTGTGCTAAACCAGCCGCAGGAGAGAACCATGTCAGTTATGATACAGGTATGACTGTGACTTCAGTAGAAGGCACTGGTTTGAAGGAATCAAGCATGTCAGCTTAATTTTGTTAGTGGATAGTTCAGCTAAATCATTAGACTGATATTTTATTGAATCCTGGAGGTACTTCATGGTTACCGATTATTAGAAGAAAATGCACCAATTTTGAATGATTTAGAAATCGTTTAATTTACTCAATCAGATAAAACTTCAGCAGAAACCCATGCCTCATTTCGCAGCAATAGGTTCGTATAATGATATTCTTAATGTCCATTATTGATTTTTGGAATTCTGTCATTTATATATTTTGGTATGTTTTAAATTACACTGAAGCAATAACTCAGGAGTAAAATTTGCTATCACAAAACATACTGTCCTTCTGAATCTAGCAGCATAGAGCCCTAAACTATATTGTAGCAATTGTCAAAAAATCATGCATATTAAATTGATCACATGACTAATAAATAGCCATACAAGTTGTCTGCAATAATTATGAAGGATGTTGACACAAGAAAATTAAAATATTCACAAGAAAGTCATGTGAAATAATATTTTCAAACATTTTCTAAAATGAGCTGTCAATTTTCTTCAAACCATTTTGCGATGAAATAAACCACATTGAAATGCAGTTAATCTGAGTTGAACATTAAAATTCAAAACATGTTTTATATATTTAGAAAACTGATTTCTCAAGAAATTCTGCATGAGGTAAAAGCCAATTTCTTTCTCAATATGCATAGGATAGAGATTTCCAATCGCTAAATATGCAGTGTAGGTTTAATGAATGCATTGAATTCACAGTATCGTAAAATGGGCATGAATCTTAAGGAAGTCGAAAAGTGTAAACTAAAAAGCTGTGACTGGCATGTTTATTGAATTAATGAAGAGAAACACAGGATGGGCATTGAGTTTAGTCTGACAACTTTTGGTCTGATCCTTCACTATCACCTGTGAGCCAATTAATTATTTTGATGCTCTCATGTTCTCAAGGACACATTGCAGTAGATGTTATTGTACCACACTTTCACTCTGCATTAAAATGAATGGCATTTTTTGACAGTATCCTCTTTTTCCAGTTTAAACGGGAACAGGTGCCAAATTTAATTTCAAGTGGACGTGTCTGCCGCAAAAAACTGTGAACGTGAAACCTCTCACTCTCTTAACTTTGAATACAGTTTTGGGGGAAGTATAGGGAGTTCATGGCGTGGAATGTCATAAAGCATTACCGTATCATGCTGAGAAGAGTATTAAGAAATTGTACAACACAGTCAGGTTCAAGTTTACATAATGTGCATGTTGCATGGAGATTTACACCCAACATATTTGGATTAAGCCGATTAGTATAATTATGATGCTGTGCAGAATGTTGTAAGAGTGATAAGGGAAAAGTTCCAGTTCTGTTTGCTGAACAATGATGTGTTCGTTATATTATAAAGGGCCATTTACTTCTGAGCATCAGGTACAGTTCAATGCAAGAAATGTTCAAATTTACAAGCAGATTTTATGAAGCAGAACCATTATTAAGAACCTGAGTCAGTTCCAAAATACAGTTTTATAGCTATCAGTATCAAGGATAGCAGGGTGGCGGGGGCAGGGGGAGGGAAGAAAAAGGCAACAAAACATATCTGGCATTTATGCCTTTATCACTGTACCTGACCAACTTACTGAGAAGGATCCTTAATCGTCAAAAAGAATTTTTTTTCTTGATTTTGTGAAGCAAAGTACAAAATCTATAGGCTGTTCTGATTAATATTGTCGTGAAACAAAGAGAGATGTAAATGAAGGATTAGTGTAATATTTGTTGAATACATATTGGTCAGAAAGATTGAACAACTGTCAGCAATTTTTCAAGTCCACTTATAACCTTCAATTCACTCATTAATCAAGTCATGAGTCTTTACATATATTTAAATATGTCTCCGGAATTCTCCGGACCGCCAGCTGCGTTTCCCTGCACGGCGTGCCCTCGCTGGCAGCGGGATCCTACGTTCTGGCAGCCGGCCAATGGAATCTCCCGTTGTGGCCACCGCACGCCATCGGGAAACCCGCGGGCGTGGGTGCGCTGCAGGTGGAGCGGAGGATCCCACCCTTTATATTTTCTCATTTGTTCTAAGGCACAGCACTGTTGCAGCCAAAAGAGTGAAGAAGTGTTTGCTATTTGCTATTAGATATGTCTTGGAGATATGGTTGGTGTAAAGGACGAGACTGACTTAGCACCTAGGGGAACTGAGTTCAAATTCAGGGGCCCTGTGTAAAATTAATTTGATCTCAATCAAATTTCAAGTTGTTGCTAACTTTGGTTGGCTCTTAATTTGTTTCCCATTGTGTCTTTACTTCATTTGCTCTGTTTCTACAAGGTTTGCTCTAGAGTCGCCAGGTATCTTTATACTACCACGAGGTTCAAGTTCAAGTACTGATCAATAACTCACTACACCAGTTAGTCAGTTTCAAATCAAAACACATTTATTATACACAGTCAATCACTACTCATGCATAAACTCTACTTACTAGACTATCTCCAACACTAAAAGGCCTATACTTAGCTTCGGAACTGGCCCACCAGGTCAGGGGAACAAATGGCCTTTCGTTCGATTCTGAGTCTGCAGGACTCAAAAGCTGGTATGGACTGGTAGCTAGGAGTGCCTATCTCGTAGAGTGTGTTGACTGGAGACTTACTTGTTTGGTGCGGCAGCTAGGCAGGTCACTGTCAAGGGTTGGTTCGAGCTGCTGAATGACCCTGCCAAGAAGGACAAATTGAACTTGGGGGCTCTACTTTATAGTCCCCAGGGGCTTCATGCCATTCGGGGCGGACCCCGTATCTGGTTCCAAGTGATTGGACTATGTTCCGATCACTTGGATCGATTTCTCCAATACTGGAGCCGTTTCCTGATCGCTGGGCCTGAGTGTCCGTTGGCCTTCCTTTGTCTTGGCTCCTGCTGGCGCCGAGGAGTCTGGCTTGGCCTTATTCGCCTTAAATGTTTCAATTGTTCCCGGGGATCGCTCATTAATATGCAGATGGCTGTGAGTTTCAGTGCTGTCTGGGTTTCTGCAAGTTTTAATACACAGGAACTTTGCACCTGCTAGTTTTTCCTGGCTTGACTGAATTTCCCTGCATTCTTTGCGGATCTCCATTTTAAGTCGGGAAGTGGCCAACCCAGGTGGCTACAAAGTTGACATGGGCAAATAGTACAAACCTATGCTAAAGTCAGTACTAATTGATAATCTCAAAGAAATGTATAAGAAGTTAGGGCTGAGGAATGTCGATGGGACATTGATTGCATTGCATTGGGAGTGCTTGATGTCAGTTGGGTATGTAAAATGGGAAGAGATTCATTCTCAGCATTAAAGTTCCTCACTTTGATAAATACAATAAGAGCAAATCATCGCAGTTACAAAGAACAATACAGCACAGGAACAGGCCCCTTCGGCCCTCCAAGCCTGTACCGGTCATGATATCAACCTTTGCCAAAACCTTCAGCACTTCCTTGTGCTGTATCCCACTATACTCATCCTATCCATGTGTTTGTCAAGATGCCTTTTGAATGGCGTTAATGTATCTGCTTCCACAACCTCCCCTGGCAACGTGTTCCAGGCACTCACCACCCTCTGCGTAAAAAACCTGCCTCGCACATCTCCTCTAAACTTTGCTCCACGGACCTTAAACCTATGCCCCCTGGTGACCGACCCTTCCACCCCGGGAAAGAGTGCCTGCCCATCCACTATATCCATGCCTCTCATAATCTTGTAGACCTCTATCAGGTCACCCCTCAACCTCCATCTTTCTAATATTCAGCCTCTCCACAAAGCTAACACCCTCCAGACCAGACAATATCCTGGTAAACCTCCTCTGCACCCTCTCCAGACCCTCCACATCCTTCTGGTAGTGTGGCGACCAGAATTGTGCGTAATATTCCAAGTGCGGCCTTACTAAGGTTCTATACAACTGTCGCATGAATTGCCAGTTTTTATACTCAATGCCCCGTCCAATGAAGGCAAGCATTCCGTATATTTTCTTTTTTTTAAATAAATTTAGTGTACCCAATTAATTTTTTCCAATTAAGGGGCAATTTAGCATGGCCAATCCACCTACCCTGCACATCTTTGGGTTGTGGGGGCGAAACCCACGCAAACACGGGGAGAATGTGCAAACTCCACACGGACAGTGGCTCAGAGCCAGGATCGAACCTGGGACCTCGGCATCGTGAGGCTGCAGGGCTAACCCACTGTGCCACCGTGCTGCCCTCCGCATGCTTTCTTGACTACCTTGTCCAGTTGTGTGGCCACCTTCAAAGATCTGTGGACCTGCACGCACAGATCTCTCTGACTTTCTATATTCCTAAGAGTTTTACCATTTACAGTATATTTCCCCTCCATGTTAGACCTACCAAAATGTTTATCATTTTGCTTTGGGAAATATTAGAACAACAGATGGTTTGATTCCTCCTTTGCAAAAACATATAGCACTTCTGGTGACATTACTGTTTGGAACTTGTGGAACTGCTGCAATCTTTTAGCAATCTACATCCATGATTGCAATTCTTATCAACAAACTCAATTCGATTGTTTATTTAATTTTTGCTCCAGCATCCAGTTCTGGAACCAAGCCCAAGCTGCAACAGATTTTTTACTGGCGGTGTGGGAAAAAATAATTTTCAGGCCCAGCCAAAGGCAAGAACTGACAAATCTAGGGCCCAGAGATTCTGGAATTGGCCCATCCTCAGCAGCAACCATTTTGGCAGAGGCCCAGCAGGGCTGCCTAATCCCCATGAGGCAGACAGTCATTTATGCTCATTAAAACAAAGGTAAGTTAAAGAAGCCGACTGGGACTCCAGTTTCTATACACAACGGGCTGACGTGCAGATCAACTGCCTGCGGGTCTAGGCACTCAATGACAGGCCATGATGATGGAACTGCAGCAAAAGCTCCAGGTTTCCAGCACCCAGAGAGGTGGCCTGGTGGCTTTGCTTAATACTGAATTAATTTTTTTAAATGTGGTTGAGACAGCACCTTTCTGATAATCATAGAATCAGAGAATTTATAGTGCTGAAGGAGGCTATTTGTCCCATCGAGTCTGCACCAGCCCTTGGAAAGAGCACTCTACCCAAGCCCACAACTCCATCCTATCCCTGTAACCCAGTAACACCACCTAACCTTTTTGGACACAAAGGGCAGTTTAGCATGACCGATCCACCTAACCTGCACATCTTTGGACTGTGGGAGGAAACCGGAGCACACGGAGGAAACCCACGCAGACACGGGGAGAACGTGCAGACTCCACACAGACAGTGACCCAAGCTGGGAATCAAACCCAGATCCCTGGCGCGATAAAGCACCTTGTTAGATATTTACCTTTTACGGTGGGTGCTATTCTGAAACAAGAAGGCCTCTCATTGTCCCTCTAGCTTCGAGACCCTGCCTGCCACCTGTAATTGGAGCCTGTCTCCATACCATAAGAAGAACCCCAGTGCAAATTCCAATGTTTGACTGTATCGCCCACTCCAGTGCAGGTTTGGGTCCCAGATACAGTCTTGGTTCCTATTTTTCAACTCAAAAGCAAAAGTTCAGCTGCATGCGAACTCTCACACTTGCCACTCACTTGATCTTCCTTCTGATTCTAAGAATCCAACTTTCCCATTGTCAGTTACCTGATCTAGCATATATTCTTACAACACCAGGTTAAAGTCCAACAGGTTTGTTTCGAATCACTAGCTTACGGAGCGCTGCTCCTTCCTCAGGTGAATGAAGAGGTATGTTCCAGAAACATATATATAGACACATTCAAAGATGCCAGACAATGCTTGGAATGCGAGCATTAACAGGTGATTAAATCTTTACAGATCCAGAGATGGGGTAACCCCAGGTTAAAGAGGTGTGAATTGTGTCAAGCCAGGACAATTGGTAGGATTTTGCAGGCCAGATGGTGGGGGATGAATGTAATGCGACATGAATCCCAGGTCCCGGTTGAGGCCACATTCATGTGTGCGGTTTTATAGCCAAGTTCCGCACACATGAGTGCGGCCTCAACCGGGACCTGGGATTCATGTCACATTACATTCATCCCCCACCATCTGGCCTGCGAAATCCTACCAATTATCCTGGCTTGACACAATTCACACCTCTTTAACCTGGGGCTACCCCACCTCTGGATCTGTAACGATTTAATCACCTGCTAATGCGCGCATTCCAAGCATTGTCTGGCATCTTTGAATTTGTCCATATATATGTTTCTGGAACATACCTCTTCATTCACCTGAGGAAGGAGCAGTGCTCTGAAAGCTAGTGATTCGAAACAAACCTGTTGGACTTTAACCTCGTGTTGTGTGACTTCTTACTGTGCTCACCCCAGTCCAACGCCGGCATCTCCACATCATGGCTAGCATATATTCAGTCCAGGTAAAGGTCCCATGCTGATGGCCATAAGCCATGGCCAATGTTCGTATCTGACTAATTTTCAGTGGTGATGACAGAAGTGCTCAAACCTCGAGGGGTAACATCTGCCTTAAAGTGGAGGATATGTCGCGAAGAGAATTTGTTTCCTGAACAGCCCATGAGGAAAGCAATGGAAAACCAACTCATGTACTTTTTGCCCTATTCAGTTTGTTAATTTCGCATTGAAATTGAAAATGGGAGATTCTTAACAGTACCTGAAGATTGAAGTAGGGTAATTAAAATTAATTTAATACTGAAACTTATACTAAGCTGTACATTTACAGCTTTTGAAATATGTGAATGTATGGGGCGGCGCGGTGGCGCAGTGGTTAGCACTGCTGCCTCATGCCGCTGATGACCCGGGTTCAATCCCGGCCCAGGGTCACTGTCCGTGTGGAGTTTGTACATTCTCCCCGTGTCTGTGTGGGTCTCACCCCCACAACCCAAAGATTGGTAGAATAGGTGGATTGGCCATGCTAAATTGCCCCTTAGTTGGGGGAAAAAAAATGAATTGGGTACTCAAAATTTATTTTTTAAAAGAAATATGTGAATGTCGTTCAAATATTAATAGTTTTAAAGTCAGCTATGCGAGCCTTTCAGACATATTGAGAAAGCTAGCCAAAACAAGGTATTAAGGAGATAGTAAAGCAGTTAGTAAAGGAGTTATGCCTGTTGTGAGTCAAGAAGATCACACTTCGGAGATAAGAGGCTATCTGTGTAAACTCTGTAACTGATTTATCGGTGTATGTGTGAGAATTTTTCTATAACCAAAAGATAATTTACACAGCATTGGTGCCTGTCAGACATTTTGTAAGAGCAGGCTGTGTCTCTCAAATATTTTTCTGAATAAAGTCTCAGTTGCTGCAACTTACAGATTTCAAATGTTGACCGCAACAATTTGGTGTAGTCGGTTGGATCCTCACAATTTCGAATAATGGAGCCAGATCGAATGCTGATAGCAGAGAACGGGGGAGCATGTTCATTTACCGCCCATTGTATAAGATGGTCAGCATTTGAAACGGGTGGTTTTGAGGATACAAACAAGCAGACAAATCTGTGAGTATAGTAAGGAGACAGATGGAGCAAAGAGGTTAAGTGCTGAACAGGAAATAGATCTTTTGGCTTATGGAGCATCTTACCATACTCAGAAAGTTGATGAGATTTTGAAAAATAAAAAAATAACTTAGAAGATGGAGAATTTGAGAAAGCAACCCCAGCAGAAAGATGAGGAGATAGGTGGTTTATAGAAGCAGGTTCATATTTAAGGTACAGCGCTGAATAGTCAGCTGCAACATCCTGGATGAGAGGTTTGCTAGAGCTCTTCGGGAGGGTTTAAACTAGTTTGGCAGGGGAATCAGAGGATAGGGTAGCTGCTGAATGGACAGAAATAGAATGCAGCGAATCAGTGAGGAAAGATAGACAGTTGATGGGGCAAAGTTGCACTCAGTGGGATGGGTTAAAGTGTGTCTGTTTCAATGCAAGGAGTGTCAGGAATAAGGGAGATGAACTTAGAGCATGGATCGGTACTTGGAACTACGATGTCCTGGACATTACAGAGACATGGATTTCACAGGTACAGGAATGGTTGTTAGATGTTCCGGGGATTAGATGTTTTAAGAAGAATAGGGAGGGAGGTAAAAGAGGAGGGAGAATGGCACTGTTAATTAGAGAGTGCATCACAGCTGCAGCAAAGGGAGGTAGTTGAGGAGGGTTTGTCTACTGAGTCAGTATGGTTGGAAGTCAGAAACAAGAAAGGAGCAGTCACTTTATGGGGAGTTTTCTGTAGACCCCCCAATAGCAGCAGAGAGATGGAGGAACAGATTAGGCGGCAGATCTTGGAAAGGTGCAGAAGTAACAGAGTTGTTGTCATGGGTGAATTGAACTTCCCTAATATTGACTGGAACCTCGTTACTGCAAATGGTTTAGATGGAGCAGATTTTGTCAGGTGTGTCCAGGAAGAATTCTTGACTCAATGTGTAGATAGGCCGACTAGGTGTGTAGAGGGTGCCATCTCTGCTACTCCACTACTGGGCCGATATCTGGGGTTTGAGTATCTGTGTGTGTCTCTCTCCAGCTGGCACTGAAACTTCAGAGGCCAGGGGATGCCGCACTGGGACACCTCCACGGGAGAGAGCACTGGATCAAGCCTGCCGTTTATCCCTAACCGGAAGCCTGAGGCTTATATCACACAGATATCCAGACCCCCACCAATGCCCAGGTGATTCTCTCTCTTGCCGGTGGTGCAACACCCACCCGGTTCCTACTTCGCTGGAGTAGCTTTCCCAAGAGAGAGAATAGGACACTGCTGTTTATTACCTAACCAGCAGCCTGTCCTGAGTGAATCGCTCAAGATGACCCTAGATTCTTGAACCCGGAATTAAGGTGAGGAATATTTTAACAATGACTTGGTCAGAGATCGCTGGTGAGAGATTGAAGAATTTAAACGACTCCAATTATCAGCAAATCAAGGTTTATTGCAAAACCCAGGTCAAAATCATCAAACAGAAGAAATTATAATAAAATCTTAAACTCTAACACAAACTAAGTCTATTCAGAAAGTACTATAACGGACACAACGAAAACTCTTATTGTTACACAGTTTTAGCAATGACACAGAACACAAATCAAGTCCCCTTCCCCAAAGCCTCAACCACTATCAAAGTCAAGGGAGTTTCGCAAGCTGCTGCAGGGTACTTACAGTCACAGGCTGCAGGAGGTCAATTCAAAGGTGGAGAGGTCGAGCCAAGAGACCCTCAATCGAAACACAGCCCCTTTTATACCCGTTTTACCAGGCTTTTCCTGTGTTCGGCCAGCCCCTTTTGCATTGAATTGGTAAGGTTTAAAGTTCCCGCTGGTCCCGCCCCCTTTGAGCCGGTCAGAGCTGTCGACTTCCGGGTTTTCCTCCTCCTTTGCGTTGTATCAGTCCAAGTTTAAAGTTCCCGCTGGTCCCGCCCCCTTTGAGCCGGTCAGAGCTGTTTGCTTCCGGGTATTCCTCGCAGGTCCGCTCCTTCCAGCCAGGCAGACCTGCCGCGATTTGAATTTGGCGCCGACTCCGCCCCCTCCTTCCAGTGAGTTCCTGCCGGTGGCTTCTGTCAAGATTGGAGTACCTCCCCCAGGTCCGCCTCCAACTTGGTTTTTTCTACCGCTTATCTTCAAGGGGCTTTTCCAGCGCAATGTACTGAGCCCAGACAGTCTGCTTTTTAGGATAACAAGGTTAGGCTCTCTTGTGAAGATTTTCAAACGTCTTCCAGCTGCTCCGGAGATGGCTGCTATTCTCACCTTGCTATGTTGATGGGGTGTTAATTGGATTCTGCTCTGGTGGAGGCCAGGTCATTTACATCTGCATGGGGCTATGACCATCCCATTGTCCTGCTTGCAGGCAGGCCCCCTGTGTATTCCCGTGCCCCTTTGTCTGTGTGTTAATCTTATCTCGTTGTCTGGCTCCTTCTTCCTTGTAGCTCCTAGGGGGGGGTTTGTAAATACCTATGCCCCTACTCAGCTCAGCGGACCAAGCCTGCTGGGAAATCTGGTTACGTTCTCTTGGCTGAAAAGTCAGTTTACAGTCTCTGAGTTTTATTCTTGGGCAGTCCAAAAAGCCGAATTGCCCGAAAACCTTACAGATGCCCCTTCGATACGTCCCTACCTGCTTGGACCGTACCGACACAGGTGAAGGGCAATCATTCCCTTTTGTGTGGACCGTAGGCCCCCCCTCAACAACATGCGAAACTACAAGTCCCAAGACAGTTCCCTTAATCTAGGCTACCCCTGATTTCATTGAAAGGGAAAGACAAGACCATACTCAATTCAAACACACAGTAACATATACACATTTCACCGGAACCCCAAACGTAAGGGTCCCTGTACATATATCACAATCAAGTAACTGAAACCCGCGAATCCATACAACTATTTACATTTGAATCTCTTTATTTCACTAAGGATCCTCTTTTCTTGGCTGCACTCCGCTTCTTCCCGTTGAAGGCTCTTCATTTTTCCTCCGTCGTCGATACCTGCAGCTGAGAGGTTTAGTCCAACTGAGGCGACAGCATGATGTACCCCCTTGTACAACATTTTCTTTGTGGGGACAAACACCAAACCATTCTCAGGCCCCCCTGGTGGTGATCGGACAGTTGTGAGGGTCGATCGGTTGGGCTGTGGGCAGGGGTCGCTTTACCTGAACCAGCAGTTCGGTAGCTTTTACAGTCATCCCTTCCCTGGGCGTTACACATCCCTCCCCACTGCGGTCAATTCATCCCGTTCCCTGGGTTCTGCCACCGCCTAACAAAAGTGATCGATGCCCCTTGTGGACATGCCTTGGTAGATCCCCATAAACACAAATAAATGCCCTGGTCAGAAGCCCACCACTTATCCCAGCAAACGGTGATCCTACCCGGTGACCCCGTGATGGTCCGGTAGGTGTTGTTGTCCAGGCGTTCCCAGTCCGAGGACCGATCCCTCATGTCCAGCCTCAGCTTCCTGGGCCACCACCATCTCCCCAAAGGAACGTCCCCCTCACAGGTTAAACACACCCGCCTGCCCTCAGTCACCCTAACCCGGTCAGTCGAAGGACTCTTCTGTCTCGCCTCTGCGGAGTTCTCCCGGTTCCACCATCGCCAAGATCATCAGCAAGCTCCACATCGTCGGGTGCCCCATCTGTAAAACAGACAAAACACATCCTTGCCTCTACAGCCCTACCTACCTTAAAGTGCATGGCTCCTATCCAGCGGCAGCAGCAGCTCCCGCTTTGAAGTTGTGAAATCAACATGAAATTGCCGCAGCCTGTCTGTGGTTCTGTGTCCACAGCCCGGCTCCCCCAGGGTCCTAGGGCCTGCTGCTATCCGGCGGCAGCAGCAGCTCCCGCTTTGAAGTTGCCGCAGCCTGTCTGTGGTTCTGTGTCCACAGCCCGGCTCCACCAGGGTCCTAGTGCCTGCTGCTTCATCATTCTACCATTGCACTAGGCGCTTCTGTGATCCCACGATCCTAAATAATCCACACACCACTACACACTAATTAGAACTGGGAGGGGGAAAATGATATATACAATGCCACCCGTCTCCGGGTGGCCAAATTAAAACTGGGCCCCGCTATACTGGGGCAGTTCACCTGGTTGGACCAACGGCTCGGGCCAGACCGTCCCCTCCCGGGGGTTCGGGCTGCCCCTTGCCTCTCCTTCCCCAACAGGGTTCGGTGATCCCTCAGCGCTCCCTTCTACTCGGGCCCCCTTACTGCGGGACCGGGTTCTAGGGAGGTGTGATGGGGACCATCTTACCGGGGGCTTGGAGACCCGATTGCTCCTTCGTCCCCTGACTGGTTCCCAAGCCCAAGGTGATACCTCCACTTCCTCCGCCTCCTTAGCCTCTATACTATGGCAGGCCACCTGACCCACAGGTAAGGGCTTGGGAATCGTTACTGTCCCTGGGCTGGGTGCTTGCAGCACTGTCGGTTTCTTTGGGACTGCCCCTTCGGGACAGCACCTTGTCACCGGTTGTGTGATCGTGGAGTCAGGGACCTCCCCCACCGTTGTTAATTCTACGGGGGGTTTCTCCACTACCACCCCCAGTCTTCCCCCCACCTTGCTCTTTCTTGCCCTTATGGGGTGGAACAATTTAAATTGACTGATGTGGCGTTCGCATGGGTCCCACCTTAAGGGATTTAAACTGCAAATAGCCGCTGAGGCAGCCTCCAGAATGGGACCCTGCACCTGGACCGGACCAGGGTCTGGGGCTAGAACTACCCCTGCGCTCCCTTTTTCCTGAGGCTGCTCCCTGGGTAGTCATACGGGTTCTTGTGGTGTGGGTGCGGGCAGGCCCTGGCCCGTTGCCATTGCCACCTGTCCCGACCCAGCTGCTAGGCTCTGCAAAAAGGCTAAAAGTTTCTTTACCTCGAAGGTTTCCGGGGCAGCTGCTCCTGCCGCCGGGGTCTGACTCTCTACTGCGGGAGCCCTCTCCTCCTTGCTAGGGTTTTTACATTCCCTCTTGAAATGCCCGGCCTCCCCACACCCGTAGCATACCGGTTTCTTGTCGGAGGTCCGGGTGCCCTCATGCTTCCACTCTCTCTTAGGGGCTGCTGGCGCGATTTCATGCACCCTACCCTTAAGGGGCTTGTCCTCACCCCTCTCCCCATTACGATATGCGAGGTAAGTTTCCTAAGGACCTCTTCCTCATTAAGGGCCGGGGTCTGCGGGTCGAACCAGTGTTCGGCTTTTGCCCTAACGTTAGGGAGACAGTTGGCAACTAGGGTCTTCAGCCAGTGGGCGGTTCTTTCCCCTAAATTCCGTCTATCCGCTTGAATCCCGCATGCCTCCATATAGACAATCCACAGCCTGTCTGCGAACATGGTGGGAGATTCCCCTGGTTGCTGCTTGGTTTCCCCCACTCTCATGAAAGGGCTCCCCAGATTCAAGCCCATCGCCTCCAGAACAGCAGTCTGTGCTGCCGCCCATGTGTCAGGTCTTCCCCATTCCCAGAGGTCACTGTCCTGCATAGCTGTGCATCTAGGGTCATCAGGAGCATCCTTATTTGCTCCCCCTCGTCGCAGTCATTAATGCTGGCTGCCTGTTCCACCTCCATAAAATGAAGCGACGGATCCCCTTTTGGAGTTAGCCTGGGAACGTGGGCCACCATCCCCCTGAGCGCGGATGCCCCATGAGGAATGATAATGTCGCCCTCAACCGGTCCCCTATTCGCCAGCCCCGCCGGGGGACCATACCTTCTTTGTCTGACAGGGCACATCTGCCCTACCTGGGGTTCCTGCTCCTCCTCCCCACTGTCCAGCTCTCCTGCCCCGTTGGGTAGCCCCCCTGTCCCCGGGCTAGCTACCCATATAGGAGACGCCGCTATCTGGGGATACACCACTGACCCCCCTTGGACCTGCCCCTGACCGGGCGGTCCAAACCCTACCTGCTGACCCGGCCCCATCACCGGCATCCCAGGCAGCGGTCTGTCCCCATCCCATGGGGACCCACATACGAAACCAGGCGGACACGCCTCCAGCTGGGGGTACACTGCCGACCCCCCTTGGACTTGCCCCTGAACGTGCAGTCCGTTCCCCGCCTGCCGACCCGGGCACGATCCCGGTGCCTCAGGAGGCGGTCTATTCCCCTTGGCCTGTGGGGAATCATCCGCTGCGAGGAGCACCTTGCCCCTTGGGAACCCCCCTGGACCTACCAGGTGTACCTGTCCCCTGACCTTGGACAAGGCCTCCTCCAACTCCGTTATTCGTGCCTGGCACGGCCCATGGGCACAGTCCCCTACTTCCTCGCGAGCCACTCGGTACGCTGCCTGGATGTCCCGGAACTTCCCCTCCAGCTTCCTACACTGCTCTGTACTCCGAGCATAGAGTTCCTGGAGCCTCCGTTCCTTTTCTTTACCCTCCACTATCTGGCAGTGGAGATAGTCCTTCTCACACCGGTTAGACTCGCTTTCCTGTTTCATTTCTGCCAATTCCTCCCGCAGTCGTTCCGCTGCGCTCGCGCTGTCCTGTTTAATTTCTGCCAATTCCTCCCGCAGTCGTTCCGCTGCGCTAGCGCTGTCCCCTGCGCTGGCCCTCACTTCTCTCAACTCCTGCTCTGTTTTGACTACCTGCTCGGACAGGCAAACCAGCCAAACTGCCTTCTCCAAGTGCTTTTTGTGCGCCTTACTTTCTGTCCATGCAGCCGCTGCCATTACCGGTTGCTCCGCATTGATTAGTTCTGAGACCCAAGGTTTGGTGAGGTTGACCTTTTGCCACAAATACGAGGAGATTCTCTCCTCCATTTTACTTCGTTCCCTCACCCCCTCTGCCAAGTCACATACTCCAAACCACCGGGGTCCCTTCGTGGTCGCCATTGTAGAGGGTGCCATCTCTGCTACTCCACTACTGGGCCGATATCTGGGGTTTGAGTATCTGTGTGTGTCTCTCTCCAGCTGGCACTGAAACTTCAGAGGCCAGGGGATGCCGCACTGGGACACCTCCACGGGAGAGAGCACTGGATCAAGCCTGCCGTTTATCCCTAACCGGAAGCCTGAGGCTTATATCACACAGATATCCAGACCCCCACCAATGCCCAGGTGATTCTCTCTCTTGCCGGTGGTGCAACACCCACCCGGTTCCTACTTCGCTGGAGTAGCTTTCCCAAGAGAGAGAATAGGACACTGCTGTTTATTACCTAACCAGCAGCCTGTCCTGAGTGAATCGCTCAAGATGACCCTAGATTCTTGAACCCGGAATTAAGGTGAGGAATATTTTAACAATGACTTGGTCAGAGATCGCTGGTGAGAGATTGAAGAATTTAAACGACTCCAATTATCAGCAAATCAAGGTTTATTGCAAAACCCAGGTCAAAATCATCAAACAGAAGAAATTATAATAAAATCTTAAACTCTAACACAAACTAAGTCTATTCAGAAAGTACTATAACGGACACAACAAAAACTCTTATTGTTACACAGTTTTAGCAATGACACAGAACACAAATCAAGTCCCCTTCCCCAAAGCCTCAACCACTATCAAAGTCAAGGGAGTTTCGCAAGCTGCTGCAGGGTACTTACAGTCACAGGCTGCAGGAGGTCAAGTCAAAGGTGGAGAGGTCGAGCCAAGAGACCCTCAATCGAAACACAGCCCCTTTTATACCCGTTTTACCAGGCTTTTCCTGTGTTCGGCCAGCCCCTTTTGCATTGAATTGGTAAGGTTTAAAGTTCCCGCTGGTCCCGCCCCCTTTGAGCCGGTCAGAGCTGTCGACTTCCGGGTTTCCCTCCTCCTTTGCGTTGTATCAGTCCAAGTTTAAAGTTCCCGCAGGTCCCGCCCCCTTTGAGCCGGTCAGAGCTGTTTGCTTCCGGGTATTCCTCGCAGGTCCGCTCCTTCCAGCCAGGCAGACCTGCCGCGATTTGAATTTGGCGCCGACTCCGCCCCCTCCTTCCAGTGAGTTCCTGCCGGTGGCTTCTGTCAAGATTGGAGTACCTCCCCCAGGTCCGCCTCCAACTTGGTTTTTTCTACCGCTTATCTTCAAGGGGCTTTTCCAGCGCAATGTACTGAGCCCAGACAGTCTGCTTTTTAGGATAACAAGGTTAGGCTCTCTTGTGAAGATTTTCAAACGTCTTCCAGCTGCTCCGGAGATGGCTGCTATTCTCACCTTGCTATGTTGATGGGGTGTTAATTGGATTCTGCTCTGGTGGAGGCCAGGTCATTTACATCTGCATGGGGCTATGACCATCCCATTGTCCTGCTTGCAGGCAGGCCCCCTGTGTATTCCCGTGCCCCTTTGTCTGTGTGTTAATCTTATCTCGTTGTCTGGCTCCTTCTTCCTTGTAGCTCCTAGGGGGGGGTTTGTAAATACCTATGCCCCTACTCAGCTCAGCGGACCAAGCCTGCTGGGAAATCTGGTTACGTTCTCTTGGCTGAAAAGTCAGTTTACAGTCTCTGGGTTTTATCCTTGGGCAGTCCAAAAAGCCGAATTGCCCGAAAACCTTACAGGTGGGAGGCCATATTGGATTTGGTGCTTGGCAATGAACCAGGCCAGGTATCAGATGTCTCGGTGGGAGAGCATTTCGGTGACAGTGACCACAACTCCTGGACATTTACCACAGTCATGGAGAAGGATAGGAACAGACAGTATGGGAAGGTATTTAATTGGGGGAGGGGAAATTATACTGCTATTAGACAGGAGGGAGGAGCATAAATTGGAAGCAGAAGTTCTCAGGGAAATGCACAACAGTAATGTGGGGATTGGTTAAGGAGCACTTGATGCGTGTGTTCGATAGTTTTGTCCCACTGAGACAAGGATGGAATGGTAAGGTGTAGGAGCCTTGAATGACAAGAGAAGTTGTAGATAATGCTGAGGGCTGATGCAGGTTACAACAGGTCATTGACAGGATGCAGAGCTGGGCTGAGAAGTGGCAGATGGAGTTCAACCTAGATAAATGTGAAGTGATTCATTTTGGAAGGTCAAATTTGAATGCTGAATACAGGATTAAAGGCAGGATTCTCGGAAGTGTGGAGGAACAGAGGGATCTTGGGGTCCACGTACATAGATCCCTCAAAGTTGCCACCCAAAGTTGATAGGATTGTTAAAAGGCACATGGTGTGTTAGCTTTCATTAACAGGGGGATTGAGTTTAAGAGCCGCGAGGTTTTGCTGCAGCTTTATAAAACTATGGTTGGACCACACTTGGAATATTGTGTCCAGTTCTGGTCACCTCATTATAGGAAGGATGCGGATGCTTTGGAGAGGGTGTAGAGAAGATTTATCAAGATGCTATCTAGACTGGAGGGCATATCTTATGAAGAAAGGTGGAGGGAGCTAGGGCTGTTCTCACTGGAGCGAAGAAGGAAGAGAGGTGACTTGATAGAGATGTACAAGGTGATGAGAGGCATGGATAGAGTGGATAGCCAGAGACTTTTCCCCAGGGCGGAAATGGCTGTCTTGAGGGGTGATAATTTTAAGGTGATTGGGGGAAGGTATAGGGAAGATGTCAGAGGTAGGTTCTGTTGCTTTCTTTAGTTGGCTCTGAATATGGCGGTCGATATGGTCGCCTTCCTTAATTCTAATTACATTTGCTCTAGAGTCGCCAGGTACCTTTTGATACCGCCACAAGGTTCAAAGCCGAATGCTGATCAAAGACTCGATACCAGTTAGTTAGTTCAAAGTCAATGCTCATTTATTTACACACACAGTTAAATATACTCATGCACGAAACTCTAGAGACTAAACTATCACTACTGCTAAAGCCTATACTTAGCTTTGGGCGCCCACTCAGTCAGAGGAACAATGGCCGTTGTTCGGTTCTGAGGCTGGTGGGGTCGAACTGGTACAGGGGAACAGCTAAGGTCGTCTGTCTGGTAGCGTGCGTTGACCTTGGACTTACTTGCTTCTGGTGCAGCTGGTGGACAGGTATCTCCTCGGTGAGAGCCTGGTCCAAGAGAGCGATTCTCTCTTGGGGGCTCCTTCTTATACCCAAAGGGGCTTCGCGCTCTTTTGGACGGGCCTTGAACTTGGCCCAAACAATTGTGCCGTTTCTTGATCATTCCTATTGATTTCATCCAATAAAGGGGTGGGTGCCCTGATGGCTGGGCATGTCCTAGGTGACCGTTGGCCTGCTTTGTTTCGGTCTCCTCTGGCGCCGGCATGACTGCCTTAGTATCGGTTACTCAAATGGTACTCTTTTGTTCCCGGAGATGGGCCATTAGTATGCTAAAGGGCCTACAGTTTTGGTCTTGTCTGGGAGCTGCGGCTCCAATATACAGACAAGCTCTGAACCTGCTTGTTTTCTCAGCATTGTCCATTTTCCCTGCAATCTTTGCAAAGTGTCAATTTTGTAATCGGAAGTGGCTATCCCAGATGGCTACCGTTCTTTACACAGAGAGTGGTGGGTGTGTGGAATGCACTGCCAGCAGATGTGGTGGAGTCAGAGTGATTCGGGACATTTAAGCGACTCTTGGACAGGCACATGGACAGCAGTAAATTGAAGGGCTGTAGGTTAGATTGATCTTAGAATAGGATAAATGGTTGGCACAACATTGTGGGCTCAGGGCCTGTCCTGTGCTGTAATGGTCTATGTTCTAATATTGCAACAGTAGCGTATATCCAGATTTCATGCAGGACCTGCCTTGGTTGAGGTATAGTAACTCAGGCAGGGACTCACAGCAAGTCAGAGGACAGATGAGAGGTCCTTACAGGAGCTGTGTGATGCCAGAGGAGCATTAAGCAAAACAGTTATGCAGCCTTAGCAAAAAGCTGGTAACTCCCTGTGTAAGTTTTGAATAATGGAATGAAAAGAGGAATTGGGAAAACAGCAGTCATTGGTAGTGAGGGTTGTAGGAGCGAACTCTCTTTTTAGTGAGATGGCACATCAGCTGGTTGTGTGCCTGAACAAAACATAAAGCAATGTTTCTCTAAATCCCACCAAGTCACAAGTAAGGTTGAGAAAGTAAGAACTTAGTCAGAGCCCACAGTATAATTCAGATGTGTGAAAAGGGAATAAAAAGAAGAAAAAAAAACTTGCGAGGGTCTGTGTTTTTTGCTGAAGCATAAACCCTTTGTCCTGTCTAAATGTGATTCCTTGTGTGTCGGTATGTAGTGTTTTTGTGTAAGATAAACAGTTAAACAGTTTTTAAATAAAAGTGAAAACTTTAACTGACTATTTACACCAGCCACTAATTCCAATTAAGCAACACAATACAGTTCAAATGCCACTTATAAATAAGGTTAACAAAGAGGTTCGTTGCTTATCTGTGCAGATATCTGGAGAGAGAGAGACACTTTCCAGAAACAACTTGAAATGGCTCCTCCCATTAATTACATCATCTGTACCACACAAATATGTCCCGTAGCCTGCTTAACTAGGACTAAACACAATCCCTCATAAATTATCTACTCTCCAGGGAATCTCCAGTAATCAAAATATTATCCCATTAGCCATTTCTCTGTAAACAATCAAATGGTTTAAATCAATCATTACCTCACCTTTTACGACTCCTTAATTACAGCTTTAGTCGACACACTGCATGTGCATTTTTAGTAACATTACCACAAATACGAAATGTAATATATAACAATTTCTACATTTATCATTGTTAACCCCCTGTAGTTTGGTCTTGTATGTTTTTTTTCCTTGCTTGTTTAATGAATGCATCACATATTTCTGGAGGTGCATGGACTTTTGGAACTGTGAATGTGATTACTGTGCGTACCTAAATTTTTAGTAAGGGATTGTGAGTTTGCAGTGTTCTTTCTCTGAGTACCTATATCTGCGAGAGAATGCTGAGAATTAACAGATTGCTGAGAATTAACAGATTGAAATTTACAGCTGTGAGAACCTATAAATTGCTTTGTTTTCTGTGTTTGTTGATAAGTTTGCTTTATTACTGGTATGGCCTATATGTGTTCAGGTTTTATTAAGTTACCCATGTTTTGAGTTGTAACGACAGGCATTTCAGAAGTTTAAAGCAAGTATCACGAGAGCACTAACATAATTCATTTTGGTTGTCATTGTTTTAAAGCACCTGCTAAGTTTCTTGGCTTGTGAGTGGATAATGTTTGTGTTCTTCAAGGTTTAATGTTTTTCTGTCCGCCATTGTAGGTGCAATTCAACTGAAACATTTCTATGTCCGGTTTCGGCCGCATTTATCAGGGTGTTTCTCAGCACCTGCAGTTCTCGCTAGCCATTGACACTTTGCCACTTTTTTGCTTTGATGAGGAACTCCCCTTCGAGGCCATAGTAATGTCATTTCCTGCACTGAGCTCATTAGTGCAGGAAGACTACTCGTAGATATGGGCAGATGTTTCAACTCCCCCTCAGCGACCCCACCACGGTCTCCGGACCCCCGCAATTCATCCAACTTACCTCTTCCTCTCAGGAATCACGGCACAAATCACGGCTCCATTTTGACAAAGTGTTTGAAGATCTGGAGAAAAAACCTGCCTATTTCTCTCTGAAGAACCACGCAGGTTTTCCTTCAGAACTTGAAGCTTAGCCATTTTGGGGGAAAAGTTTGCACATTGATTCAATGTAAATGTACCTTGAAATGTGTCAGTCAAGGAAATCAGAGGAAGCCTGTAGGCTTGAGAAATGGAACAATTATTAAAGGAACAAGAGGCACTTTGAATCAGACGTGTCCACAACAGTTTAAAAAAAGAGGTGTGAATAAGGTAGTTAACTCTTTCTGATAACAGCTTGAACTTTCAGACTGATTAATTGATTGATTCCACCTCAAGCACTATGGACACTGGTGCTTTATTTAAAACATTTTTGCAGAATTGAAGATGGCAGCTCCAGAATACTGCAGAGGCAATTTAGAAATTGATAAAAGAAGTCAGGCACGATAATTTAATGGGTTATCTTTGTAAAAATTAATAAAAGATTGTTTAAGGGAAAGAAGGTGAAGGAATTCAAATTCTTGAGTACAGCAGAGTTCCACTGTGAGACTGCCAGCCTTGGAAGCAATAAAAACAAGGGACAGGGGAATGATGTGTTGTGTGTTCTGGGTCACATACAGGTCACCAGCACTTGAAATAGTGCAACACTATTTTATTGAATCATTAACTGTTTAAACTTTCTTAGACTGTTGGTTAATATGATACTAGCTTTAACTAAAGACCTTTGCCTTGTCCTAACCAGTCGATGTACTCAGCACATGGTGAATGTCTGTGTTACAGGCTGTGAGCTCTGTCCTCCTAGCTAGCTGCAACTCGAATCAGCAGGAACTCTGATGCCCCCTGTTTTTATAGTGCATGTGCTCTCACTGGTGATTGGCTGTGGTGCTGTGTGTGTTGATTGGTCTCACTGTGTGTCCATCAGTGTGTGTCTGCACCATGATATACTGGTGTATATTATGACAGGGAGGATTTGGATCGGCCACAGGGACATCATTGCGTTTCTGCTCCAGACCACAGGCATGTTTTGATAGACCACAATGAGCCACTGCATATAACAGAGAGTCAAGGACCACAGGTATGTATGTTTCTCGTAGTATAAATTATGTATACATGCCTTGTTAGTAACTGGATGTTGTAATTAGGTAAGCGTAGAAACGTTGTAATTGGTCAAGTATATTCACATGGCATAAATGAAGTAATCAGAACTACTGATTTTAATTGTATATTGATTACCTTAGAAGAAAAGTATACTTTAGATCGGTATATGCAAATTACTTGTAAGATGAGCTAAAGGTATAAAATGCCACTCTATTCCTTTATTCAGAGAGCTGGCAGATCACATGGTGGATGACTAGCCCCCATGCTGTAGCTTGAAATTAAGGCCATTTAAAGCTCCACGAATCTCCATCTGGTCACTCATGTGAGTGAGGCTCACAAAAGCAAAGAATCAAAACGTGTTCATGCCTGGAATCAAATATTGATGTTTGATTTCTGTTTTAAAGATATTGGGAAGCTACTTTATTGGACTGTAAAGTCTCTCGAGACAAACTGAAATAGATAGTAACTATTGCGGATGTAAGATGGTGTGATGAAGCAGGAAATAAAGTGAGGCAAAAAGAACAGAATATACACTCCTTCAAGAGAACTGAAGTTGATTATCTCCCATTACCTGACACTGTACAAGTTAAGTTAAGCTAAGATCTAGAGTCAGAGACCCTTTTGACATGAAATGATTAATATGGCCTAAATTATGAGAAATTGGGGCGGGATTCTCCTTTGCCCCACCCCGATATCATAATCGTCGATTGGGCGGAGAATTGATTCCGTCATTGAGAGTTTGTGAAACAGTGCCACCATGTCAGGAGAATCAGAAGTTCCCACCAGGAAGGCCTTGGGTAGGGGTACATGCGGATGTCACTGGGCCACTTCTGGGGTCAATGTTTTTGATCTTGGTCAACGCCCATTCTAAATGGATGGACATACATTGGCTGTCCTCCATGACTTCCAGTGCCACTACATAAAAAATCCAGCAATCATTTCACACTTGGGCAGCAGTGTGGCGCAGTGGTTAGCACTGCAGCCTCACGGCGCCACAGACCCGAATTCGATCCCGGCCCCGGGCCACTGTCTGTGTGGAGTTTGCACATTCTCCCCGTGTCTGTGTGGGTCTCACCCCCACAACCCAAAGATGTGCAGGGTAGGTGGATTGGCCATGCTAAATTGCTCCTTAATTGGAAAAAAAAAATTGGGTACTTTATTTTAAAAATTTATTTCGCACTCATGGGATGCCGAAGGTCCTGAAGCCCGACAACGGAAGAGATGAATTACAGGCTTTCGCAAAGTCCAATGGGATGAAGCAGATTTGGACGGCACCCTACCACCCGTCTTCTAATGGCTTTGCCGAGTGGGCTGTCCAAACATTTATAAACAGTGTGAAGGAACAGACCACCAGCTCGCTCAACACAAATTTGGCTCCGTTCCTTTTCAAATACAGGACCCCACGCCCGATGTGATGACGGGAGTCAACAGCCAAACTGCTAATGGGCCGTCTCCTCCAGAACAAACTCAGTCTACTGTTTCCTAACCTAAATGGGAAAGTGGAGTCAAAACAAGAGGCTCAAAAGAAAGATTATGACACCCGCTGACCCTTTACACTTTCAGTCTGGGAGAAACTGTTGATATTCCCAATTTTGGAGATGGGTCCCCTTGGATCCTGGAAGTGTAGTTGAGAAGACTGATCCCATGTCATACAAGGTCAAGACCATGGAGAGGACCGTTAAAAGGTATGCAGGCCATCTTCGGAGTAAGGAACCCTCGACTGCAGAGACTTCTCCGGGCAGAATGATGCCCTCAATGTCTTCGAAGCCCGGTGGGGGCAAGGGACTAAGCCTACACCAAAGAGTCGTACTCCATGAGGATGAGGACAGAGACTCTGACATGGAAACCGAGGTGATGGACCCCCAACTGGAAATTGACGCTGGTGTAGAACCCCCATCAGTGGTCCTTCGCTGCTTAGTGAGGAACAAATTATCTCCTGTCCGCTTTACGCCCACAGATTCGGCTCCATTGACGATGGACTCAAGGCTTTTTGTGAAGTGGCACAAGAGGACTCATGGTCGCAGGAGCAAGGGGGATGATCTGGACTTGGGCGGGGAGGGGGAGTGGGGGGGGGGGGGGAATTTGATAACCTCACAAGGATCATGAAGAATCACTCATTGATCTTCCTGTGTGGCTCATTGAGTGCGAGTTCCCATGGTAACGGACTAAGGCCTGTGCAGCTGGGTCTCATTATCGAGCCTTTTAAATACAGCCCCAGACTTGAACTGGGAGTTCCTGTTAGCCCAGGGTTGAGACATTGGTGTTGTACGCTATGGGTGCTGCTTTACTTTTCAGCTAAAATAAATTTGGTTCAAACTTTATTTTCATGTCTCCTAGATTACGACAGAGAGGAAAGCAGATCTGAAGCACACTGGACTCTCGCAGGATCGTTAGACATTCTGGTGAGCAGAGGATCTTGAGAATAGCTGGACCAAGTGATGCCTAACCAGGGGTTCAAAAAGAGGGACCGAAGTAGGGCAATTGAAATAAATTGATATTGAAACACATAGTAAGATGTACATTTACAACTTTAGAAATAGGTGAAAGATAGAATTCCTACAGTGCAGAATGAGGCCATTCAGCCCATAGGGTCTGCACTGACCCCCTGAAAGAGCACCCTACCTCGGCCCACTCCCCCACCCTGTCCCTATAACCTAACCTGTACATCTCTGTACATTCAGGGGCAATTGATCGTGGCCAATCCACCTAACCTGCACATCTTTGGACTCTAGTTCAAATAGTGGACTGTAGTTCAAATATTAAGTTTTAAAGTCAGCTATGGGAGCCTTTCAGGTACGTTGAGAAAGCTAGCCAAAACAAGGCATTAAGGAGAGAGTAAAGCAGACAGGGAATTAACCCTGCTATGAGTCAGGAAGGTCACACTGCGGAGATAAGAGGCCATTTGTGTAAGCTTTGTAACTGATTTATTGATGCATGTTTGAGACCTCCTGTTTTTCTTTAACCAGAAGATATAAATATGGTTTGCGGACTTGGTATCAGTCAGACATTTTGGAGGAGCAGGGCTATGCCTCTCAAATATTTTTCTGAATAAAGGCTCAGTTGCTGCAACTTATAGACTTCGGCAATTTCACTTTTTGACCACACCAAGAGGAGGGTGGAAGACGGTGCTGTGTAAAGTCTTTTAGTTTGATCTCTGCTACCATATTCAGCTGCGCAGCTAAAATCCCATTCAAATTAGTGTACTCCCTTCATTTTTTTCCTGGTAACATATCTGCAAAACTGAAAAGTAAGACAGTTTATTTTCTATTAAACTTGCTGGAGTTTTGGGATCTTAACACTGTTGAGCTGATTATTGAAGGTACATCCTGAATTCCTGTGCCAAGAGTTCTGGATTCATTCTCTTCCAAAATTACCAAATCAAAATGCTTGTCATAAAAACAAAGCACAAATTGTTTGTGCTACTTATTGAACAGAGAGTCACCATACACCATTCTTCTGACAGAAGCTGCTTGTTCTTAGGAGGTCATATAGCGAAACAGGAAAGGAATTCGCCGCCCGATGCAAATTCCGTGACTCAGTTACCCCTCTTAAAACTTCATGCCAAATTATTGCCTGAAAGTAGCTGAACATCAATGTGTTCTACGATCAGGCCTTCAAAGGAAAGTGATGCTCTGGACAGAGAGAAGCATGTTACAGCAACACCATATAAAGGTGATTAACCATCAGCCAGTTGCTCAGATTGGGACAAACTCGTGACTGGGACACTAAGCCTGGCTCTGCACTCAAGATTCAGAAGTTCCTGCTAATCTAATTTAATTTAAGCCAGTCTATTGATTGAAAGTTGAAACAACTGCTCTGATTCTTAATATTGCTGGTTTGCACCACCACCTTAATACCCCCACTCTAGGATTCCTTTAATCTGAACATCTAACAACTAACTTCCTGTTCAGTGGTTATTAAAATTTAATGGACTGGTTAGGTTGACAGGCCAGCTCAAGTTGTGGGTCATTTACTTGAACAATGGGATCACAGGGTGCTTCAGTGAAATGGTATGATTGTCTCTCTGAGCTTATGACTTCCAACGCACAGCTGGCCCCCCACAAATTTAGTTCGGCTCAAATGGAGCACAGGATAATACAAAATGTGAGAAAATAAATTTATTATAGCAAGGCAACAGGTAATAAAATAAAAGACTACGATTCTTCGTTTACTGGAGTAGTGCTCAGCCAGCATAACATAAATCTCACAGTTCGACCACATTGTAAGCAAACAGCAGGGCGATTCTCCGGCTGTGTTGAGCCTGGCACAAATCCCACTATATTGGGAGAATAGTGGGAGAACACGGAAACGGGATTTGCACCAGGCGGCGAATCGTGCACGATGCTCACAGCCTGCTGCAGCTGATGTAATCTGCTTCATGCCCTCGCTGGACGTGAACCAGATTAGCATATTTCAACCATAATTTAAATATGTCATGGGTGCTGGTACCGGCGATTGGGGGTGGGGTTGTGAATTCCATCCAGCATTTCCAATTATTCATCCTTTCAGTACATACAATTCACCATGTTTAAAGACAAACACAAGGGAGTTTTAATCAAGGGAAAGTAGCTGGGACGAAAATGACAGGATATGAAAGGTCTGATACATTTATAGAGATATATTGTGAGTAATAAATCATAAGATCTTAATGCCACTTACGAGCAATCAGTTAATCAAGAGCTTTGCCCTGATTCATGAGAGGATGGTGTGTCTGCCATTTCTTGCTACCTTATCTTTACTGGAATATCTAATGACTCTTCTCGTGACAATAGAGTTCTTTCCAGCTCGTCCAACATTCTTGACACCCTCAGAAAATGTTTGTAAGTACCAATATATAGTTTTAACTCTTAAATTATCTCCCCAAATGACAACCTCTACAGTCAGGTGTACGAGGATAGCAGGTACACGTGAGCACCAGCATTTCCAAGTTCCCTCTAACTCATACACTATCCTGTTTTGACATGCAGGATTGGATTTTCACTAACAAGGCAGGTAGCTCAAGCCAGAAAAGAAAGTATTCTTTCAGACCCAATTTTTGCTTGAGTAGGCATGGGTGAGATAGAATTGGGTCTGCCGCATCGAGAAGCAGATTGCAAGCAGCCAGAAAGGTGGCCGGGTGCTAAGGCAGGGTGATGGAAAGACCCATCTTGGTTCTCTGGGGCGAAATTCTCCCCCAACGGCGGGATGCCCGCCGACTGGCGCCAAAGCCGGCGCAAATCAGACGGGCATCGCGCCGGCAAAAAGGTGCGGAAGTCTCCGCATCTTTGGCGGCCTAGCCCCAACATTGAGGGGCTAGGCCGACGCCGGAGGGATTTCCGCCCCGCCAGCTGGCGGAAATGGCGTTTGTTGCCCCGCCAGCTGGCGCGGAAATGCGGCGCATGCGCGGGAGCGTCAGCGGCCGCTGTCAGTTTCCCAGCGCATGCGCGGGAGCGTCAGCGGCCGCTGTCAGTTTCCCGCGCATGCGCAATGGGGAGAGTCACTTCCGCCTCCGCCATGGTGGAGGCCGTGGCGGAGGCGGAAGGGAAAGAGTGCCCCCACGGCACAGGCCCGCCCGCGGATCGGTGGGCCCCGATCGCGGGCCAGGCCACCGTGGGGGCACCCCCCGGGGTCAGATCGCCCCCCCCCCCCCCCCAGGACCCCGGAGCCCGCCCACGCCGCCTGGTCCCGCCGGTAAATACCAGGTTTGATTTACGCCGGCGGGACAGGCAATTCCTGGGCGGGACTTCGGCCCATCCGGGCCGGAGAATCCAGCGGGGGGTCCCGCCAACTGGCGCGGCCGGATTCCCGCCCCCGCCCAATCTCCGGGAGCGGAGACTTCGGCGGGGGCGGGGGCGGGATTCACGGCGTCCAACGGCCATTCTCCGACCCGGCGGGGGGTCGGAGAATGACGCCCCTGGTCTTTGGTCAAATTATTTGCTTACATTTTATGCCCTCTAGCCTTCACCCGTCACACACCATTATCCCCCCACCAACTCCCCATGGGGCCTTCATGCCCCTGTGCCAACTCAAGCCTCCCACCAACTCCCAATGACCCCTCTTAACCTTCATGCCAAATTATTGCATTTCCATACTCATTAACCCTGTACCCACTATGTATGGAACTAATGAACCCTCGAGGAATAATGGCATGTGTCAAATGGCATAAAAATACTGAACAGGTTTCTTTGAAATCACAAGCTTTCAGAGTGCTGCTCCTTCATCAGGTGAAGTGGAGGCAGGTTCACAAACACAGCATATATAGGCAGAGACACAATTGCAAGTTAATTACAGATTAGAATGTGAAGAATGGTTGGAATGTAAGCCTTTACAGGAACAGACTGTGTGAGTGGAGTGAGTGATAATCACAGGTAATCGAGGTGTGAATTGTCTCAGGCCAGCACAGTTAGTAGGATTCTGAAAACCTGGACAGTATGGTGGGGATTACATGTAATGTGACATGAACCCGAGGTCCTGGTTGAGGCCGTCCTCATGTGCGTGGAACCTGGCTACCAGTATCTGCTTGGCGATTCTGCGTTGTCGTGTACCTTGAAAGCCGCGTTGGAGAATGTTTACCCGAAGATCAGAGACTGAATGTGCTTGACTGCTAAAATGTTCCCCGACTGGAAGGGAACACTCCTGCATGGTGATTGTTGCGCGGTGTCTGTGCATCCTTTGTTGTAGCATATGCATGGTCTTGCCGATGTACCATGCCTCGGGACATCCTTTCCTGCAGCGTATGCGCCAAGTTCCCCCCGCATGAGGATGGCATCAAGGATCTTGGATGAGCAATAAGTGGTGGCTTTGCTTGCGAAGCCCATATGCCCATAATGGTAAATAATTACTAACAAAGGAAAAGGCAGACTCAAGATGATCAGTGTGTTGTTTCTATTCTTTGTATGATACTGGTTAATTTACAACTTTGCATTAAATGTATAAAGGAAAATACTGCAGATGTTGGAAATTTGAAATAAAAACAGAAAATGCCAGATATATTTAGTAGGTCTGGCAGCATCTGTGGAGAAAGAAATAGAGTCACGGACATGAGACATTTATTGTTCCTCTCTCCAAAAATCTGCCAAACCTGCTGAGTATTTCCAGTATTTTTCCATTTTTAATCATTTAATCCATTTTGACATTCAATGGCATTAACATCGCTGAATCCCCCACAACCAACATCCTGGAGGTTACCATTGATCAGAAACTTAACTGGACTAGCCATATTAATACTGTGGCTACACAGATAGGTCAAAGGTTAGGAATCCTACGGCGAGTAACTCACCTCCTGACCCCTCAAAGCCTGTCCACCATCTACAAGGCGCAAGTCAGGAGTGTAATGGAATACTCTCCACTTGCCTGGATGAGTGCAGCTCCTACAACACTCAAGAAACTCAACACCATCCAGGTCAAAATAGATTGCTGATTGCTCGCCCTTCCACAAACATTCAAACCCTCCACCACCGACAACAGTGGCAGCCATGTGTACCATCTACAAGATGCACTGCAGTAACTCACCACTGCCGAAGACAGCAGCTTCCAAACCCACGACCACTATCATCTAGAAGGACAAGAGCAGCAGATACTTGGGAACCCCACACCTGGAGGTTTCCCTCCAAGTCACTCACCAAAATCCTGAAACTCCCTCCCTCACAGCACAGTGGGTGTACTTATACCTCAAGGACTGCAACGGTTCAAGAAGGCAACTAAGCACCACCTTCTGAAGGGCAACTAGGTGATGGGAAATAAATGTTGGCCTAACCAGCGATGCCCACATCCCATAAAATACATTTTTAAAAATAAATAAATATTGTTTTCGATGTGTGTGAGCCCAAGGACACAATAATTAGATCTGTTCAGATGGCAGTTAAGGACATACATTACAAGAGCAGAAGAAAGTTGTACGGTCCTTTGAACAGGCTCTCTCATTTAACAGGATCATGGCTGACCCTCGACATCAATACAAATTTCCACCCTATCACCACAGCACTTAATTCCATGGGATTCCACAAAATGTATCAATCTCTGTCTTGGACAATTACCCATAGATTTCTGAGGTGCAGAATTCGAAAGATTCATCTGAATACACTGGGACCAGTATAGTGGATAGTTGTATAACTAGGGCTGTATAGATTGTTTTAAACAAAATGGTTAGACATTGAGGGGTGGGGTAGTTGGGGGGAGGAGGGAGGCTCGTGTAAGACGAGATCTGGAAAGTCAAAGAGAAGGGACAAGAAAATTATGCAGGGTAGGGATACATGTAATGGTAACCAGAGCGTGATAGGAAGGGTCACAGTGCACAAATATGAAACTACACTGGCTGATATGGCAGGATAGGGCAAAATGGCTTTAACCAAGAAAAGGGACTGGACAGTTCAGGTGAAGAGAGATCTAAAGTTAAAAGCTGAGGCAATAGGAAAGAATATCAATATTGGCAAAGAAAAGTTGAGTGAGACAGGAAAGAAAGAGAGTTTAATTGTAAAAGTGGATTACAGAGTAGGGTCAATGCAGAGAATTGTAGTAAAATAATAACATTAAAGTCACTTTATCTGAATACCTGGAGTATATGATAGATGGATTAGGGGCACAAATAGAAAGAAATAAATGGTTTAGATTTAAACACCATTACAGAAACATGGTTACAAGGTGACTAAGGTTGGGGAACAAATATTCCAGGATACACACATTTTGAAATGACAGGCAGCAAGGAAAAGGAGAAGGGATAGCTCTGATTATAAAATTTGACATAAGGGCATAAGTGAGAAAGGATCTTGGTTGAGAAAATCAGGAAGTAGAATCAGCATGGGTGTATATTAGGAATAACAAGGGTTAGAAAATACTGGTGTCAGTAGTTTATGGGACCCTCATGACAGTAGTTACACCATTAGACAGAGCATTAAACAAGAGCTTATTGCAGCTTGTAACATAGGCAATATATAATTCTACTTTAATTTGCATTTAGACTGGGCCAATCAGTTAGGAGACGTGGTAGCCGAGTGGTATTGTCGCTGGACTAGTAATCCAGAAACCCAGGGTAATGATCTGGGGACCCGGGTTCAAATCCCTCCACGCCAGATGGTGAAATTTGAATACAAAAAAAATAATCTGGAATTAAAAGTCCAATGATGTCGATTATCTGGTTCACTAATGTGCTTTAGGGAAGGAAATCTGACGTCATAGACCCACCGCAATGTGGTTGAGTCTTAACTGCCCTCTGAAATGGCCAAGCAAGCCATTTAGTTCAAAGTCAATTAGGGATGGTCAATAAATGCTGTCCCAGCCAGTGACACTCACATCCATGAATGAATTTTTAAAACAAGGTCTGGAAGATGTATTTGTTGAATACTTTGTGACAAGAAGCAATATAGAATCAATTAGGAATAAAATTATTTTAGATCTCGTGTTGTGCAATGAGGCAGAATTAATTAGTGCCTTAATAATAAAATATCCACTGGGGAATTATGATCATTAATCAACTGAATTTCACATTAAGCTTAAAAACAACATAAGCCAATCAAAAATAAGAATCATAAACTTAAAACAAAGCAAATTGCATAAATATGAGGAAACAACTAGCTAAGTTTGATTGATTAAATAGACTAAAGGTAGTAAATAAAACAATGAGAAACAATTTAGAGAAACAATTTTAAATGCTCAACAAAAAATGCATTCCAGCAAAAACAAGAACTCAGCAAGAAAGATCCATGTATGCATTACATGGGAAGCTAAGGAAAGTATTCTTTAAGACCTTTGAGGATTGTATAGTAAAGTCCCGCCATTCGCATCTTACTGGTTTGCGTTTTCACATACCCACGTTTTGTACACCATACACCACATCGCCCATCACGTGAGCAATGCTTACTTCCCCGTGGTTTCCTCTCCCTCTCTCTTTTTTTCCCAGGGAGACGGCAGCTATGTTGGAGCAGAGACCGGAATGGCTTCAGCTGAAGTGCAGCCCGAATGAAGGAGAGTGGAGCTGGGAGCATAAAGGAGCATGAGAAAGAGTGAGGTGGAGCGGGGAGGTAAAAGAGCGCCAGACTGAGAACGTAGTACTAACTTGGATTTTGGAACCCCTGAGGTGATGTCAGGGTTCAAAAGTGGTGCAAGGCTAATGGAAGCAGCTGATTAGGTGAGTACAGTTGGGTTAATATTTACTACTTTTATGGCTTATAGTTTGTACGGTCTATAGTTTGTGGTCTATAGTTTGAAGGGCTATATTCTGTGGTGAAGAGGACCAGGGAAGAAGGGCCCTAGAGTACATTATATTATTTGAATGAAATGAAAATCGCTTATTGTCACAAGTAGGCTTCAAATGAAGTTAGTGTGAAAAGCTCCTAGTCGCCACATTCCGGTGCCTGTTCGGGGAAGCTGTTACGGGGATCGAACCATGCTGCTGGCCTGCCTTGGTCTGCTTTCAAAGCCAGCAATTTAGCCCTGTGCTAAACAGCCCCTGACTTGATTTTAAGTATCTTCCAAAAAGATTAATTTAAAGGGGTAAGTCTTGGCAGGATATCTGAAATTCGTGGTGTGCTCCACCTGGTCAGCACAGTAGCACAATGGTTAGCACTGTTACTTCTCGGCTCCAGGGTCCCAGGTACAATTCCCAGCTTGGATCACTGACTGTGAGGAGTCTGCACGTTCTCTCCGTATCTGCGTGGGTTTCCTATGGATGCTCCGGTTTCCTCCCACAAGTTCCAAAAGATGTGCTGTTAGGTGATTTGGACATTCTGAATTCTCCCTCTGTGTACCCTAACAGGCGCCAGAATGTGGCATCTAGGGGCTTTTCACAGTAACTTCATTGCAGTGTTAATGTAGCCTAATTGTGACAATAAAGATTATATTAAAAAAAAGGTTATATAAAATATGGGAAGCCAGGAATATTTCCACCGCCCGAGGTCAACATGTGTACAGGAAGTGTCTCCAGCTGCAGCTCTTGGAAGCCTGGGTTTCGGAGCTGGAGCAGTGTCTGGCGACACTGTGGAGCATCCACCAGGCAGAGAGTATCATGGATAGTACTGAGGGAGAGGTGGACACGCCGCATACTCAGACCCCACAGGTTGGAAGGGATTGGGTGACCACCAGGCAAGCAAGAGAAATAGGCTGGCCATGCAGGGATCTCCTGTGGCCATTCCCCTGCAAAACAGATATACTAGGCGGGATTCTTCCTTCTGGGGAGTAAGTCCCCATGCCGGCAGGAAAACCGGCGCCAACCACTCCGGCATCAACAGCCCCCGAAAGTGAGGAATTCTCTGAATTTTCGGGGGCTAGGTGGATGCCGGAGGGGTTGGCGCTGTTCCAGCCGGCGGCGAAGGGCCGATGCTAGTTCGCGCATACGCGGAACGGCCGGCGTGATCTCGCGCATGCGCAGACTGGCTGGTGTATTTCCACGCATGCTTGGGGTTCTCTTCTCCGCGCCAGTCCTGGGCAATATGGCGGAGCCCTACAGGGGCCCGGCGCGGAGGAAAGAAGACCCCCACGGAATCAGCCGGCCCACAGATTGGTAGGCCCCGATCGCGGACCAGGCCACCGTGGGGCCCCCCCCCCCCAGGACCACCCCCACACACATACCTGCCAGGACCCGCCATGCATGAGGTGAGTGATTCACGCCGGCAGGATTGGCAAAAACTGGACTGCCGGTCGGCCCATCGGGGCCCGGAGAATCGCCAGGGGGGCTGCTGTCAACGGCCCCTGACAGGCGTGGCGTGAATCCCGCCGCCGTCCGAAAAACGGCGCCAGAGAATATGGCAGCCGGCATCGGGGCGGCGGGCGGGATTCGCGCCTCCCCCCGGGATTCTCCCACCCGGTGGGGGTCGGAGAATCCCGGCCACTGTTTTTGATACGTTTGTAAGATATGGCCTCTCAGGGGAAAGCAGCAACAGCCAAATTGTTGCATCACAATTGGCTCTGCTGCACAGGGCAGGAGTAAAAAGTGTGGGAATGTAATAATTATGGGGCATTCAATTTGAAGGGGAATAGATAGGTGTTTCAGTGGCCGCAAATGAAACTCTAGGATGGTATGTTGCCTCCCTGGTGCTTGGGTCAAGGATGTCTCAGAACAGCTACTAGACATTCTGGAGGGGGAGGGGGAGCAGCCAGTGGTTGTGATGCACATTCGTACAAACATGAAAGGTAACAAAAGAGATGAGGTCCTAAAAGCAGAATATAGGGAGTAAGGAAGCACATTGAGAAGGGCCTCAAAGGTAGTGATCTCAGGATTTCTACCAATGCCACATGCTAGTCAATGTAAGAATAGTAGGATGAATATGTCACTCAAGAGATGGTGCGATGGGGAGGCTTTCAGATTCCTGGGGCATTGGGACAGATTCTACGGGAGGTAGGACCAGTACAAACTGGACGTGTTACACTTGGACAGGACCCGGACTGATGTCCTAGGGGGAGTGTTTGCAAAAATGGTTGGGGAGGGTTTAAACTATAATGGCAGGGTGATAGGAACTTATGGAAGGAGTCAAAGGAGGAGGAAACATGGTCAAGAACAAGGGACAAAGAGGGGAATAGGAAACGTGATACAGAAATCAAGGACCAGAATCAAACAAGGCCACAGTGAAAAATAATGGGAACGGGACAAGGAATGTTAAAAAGACAAGCCTTAAGGCTGTGAGCATTTGCAATAAAGTGGCAAAGTAAACATTAAACTAAGGCCCTGTCTCTGTTCCAGCCATTGAGGCGGATATCAAATATTCCAAGTTCGTAAAAATATAAAACAATTTTTCTTATCTCATGGCAATCATGACTCTCTCAAAAATATATAATAAAACCCGACTGAGTCAATCTCATTGGTAGTTGAAGAAACTCACGTTGTACAAAATGACTTCTGCATTTGCCTACATAACAGTGGCTAAACTTATAAATTAATTTCATGTGATGTAGTTTGGATGTTTTAAAAGATATCACAAGATGCTATACAAATCCAACTATGGCAGGTACATTGTCCAAACACAATACACACACTGACCATCTTTCCTATAATCTTGAAGAACAAGATGGCAGCAAAGCAGAACTGGAGTGAGCAGGCATGCCCACATTAGCTATGTCTACTGGAGGAGCCTGCACTCAGCACCATCAGGCCGGCTGTGACAAATGCCATTGCATCTGGCACCATCAACAACATTCAGGAGAACAGGATATTCCTGATATATATTCGTCCATTTTTTATATCTCCTCACAACCTTCCCGCTATCTGGCATGACGTGCACATTGCATATCATAGACCATGGACCTCTTGCTTTTAAGCTCAGTCTCCTTCTCTCAACACAACCCTCCTCTTCTAATTTTCAGCATTTGGATATTAAGAATTATTGCCAAAACAGAGATCTGCAAGTGGTGAGTCTCTGGTCATGGGTGGGCTGCAGCCGGCTGAGGGGAATAGGACAGTTCATTTGCCAGCTCCCTGGAGGATTAGATCATAGACAAGTTCTCCTATAAGGGACTGAGATGAGGATATTGATGCACTATAAAATACGACGAGACGAGAGTAGAGTGTAATCGAGGTTTTATTACGCAGAGATGTGTGGCCTCCCACAGCTGCTGCCGAAATGGCTGCAGCTCGGAGAGCCCACACATTTATACTCCATCTACTGGGCGGAGCCAGCAGGCAGGGATCTACCCCCGTACCTGTAGTACAGGTGCCTCACCGTAATACCCCTCGTATGCGGTATATACAATACAACAGTGGTGACTACCACATTCACCCCCTGTTAAAAAAGAGTCCAGCAGGGGTGGTGGAAAATTATTTACATTCAGGGGTTTAGCATTTTAAGGAAAAGTTTACAAATTCAGACGATCGGGTGCCTTGATCTGTCGTTGCGAGCGCCGCAGTGCTGGTGGCGATTTCGGCATCGGTTTGGTCGTCGGTGACTCCGGGAGCGTGTCGACCTCGTCTTCATCCCCGGGTGGGACCAAGGGGAGGATGGATCATCCTGGAGCAGGGGCTGTGGTGGGGTGCGCTGGGGGGAGGGAGGGTGGTGCTGGGGCAGAGGGGGGGGCGGTCTGGGGACCCAGCTGGCCCCAGGTCCCTGAGGGAGACTGTGTCTTGGCGGCCATCGGGGTACGCTACGTAGGCGTACTGCGGGTTCGCATGAACTGGCTGTACCCTCTCAACCAACGGGTCCGCCTTGTGTAGCCGCACGTGCTTGCGGAGGAGGACGGGTCCTGGAGCTGCCAGCCACGTTGGGAGTGAAACCCCGGAGGTGGACTTCCTGGGGAAGGCAAAGGCACTATCATTGGGAGTTTTGTTAGTCGCAGTGCAAAGGAGCGACCGAATGGAGTGAAGGGCATCGGGGAGGACCTCCTGCCAGCGGGAGGCCGGGAGATTCCTGGACCATAGTGATGTGTTAGGCAGGTAGGTTCGATGTGGACTGCACTCGATGCAGGGAAGCTAGAAACAGACGACTAACACTGGAGAACCTCCGGCTGCCTCTAGGTAGCCTTTAAAACACGCCAGCCAGTGCTTATATATCGCAGCCGAGTTCTCCGCGTGGGGGCTGAGTTGTAGACACTCCGGCCTGATTCAGAGAAACATTCTTTCAGCTTAAGAGAAGTCTATTAAATTGATGCATGATCAATCAAACTCAAAAGACGAGGTTGTATCATAACTGAAGGCTTTAATAGACTAAATCTGTTCCCCAGCAGCTTCGGTACAGAATGAGGGCTGCTGGGATGGCACCTGTTCTTATACCCCGCTTGTCAGGGCGGAGCCACATACCAAACAGCCAATGGTAAGCTGCTAGGCTTACCCAATGGTCTACAGCCTCTCGGGTACTGCAATACCTGATGCATGGTGGAAGTCAGCGCATGTGTATTTATGATGCCCACCCGGTATGGGACTCGAGACACTCAGCATCAGGGTCTGTTGGGCTGTCGGGATCGGAATCTGGCATGCCTTGTTGTATTGAGCGGACACTTCTGCGCCGCAGCTGGGATCGCTGGCTGCTGAGCGGTGGAGCAGATCTACAAAGGGCTGCGTAGTGGCCAAGCTTGCCACATTGTCGACGCCGGTGTCCTTTTGCCGGACATTGCCGCTTTAAATGGGCGGAGCCACAATTCAGACACGTCATGACGCCGACGTCAGCGCATTCCGTGCACCATCGCGCATGCGCAGTGCAGTCGGTCAACGTACGCACCTGCCCAGTCGGGTTGTCGGGCTCGTCATCCACTCGGTCGTGGCACACATGCGCAGGGACCCAAGAAAAGCGTGTGAAACGGCCACTCTCCTCGATGCTCAGGCTCTGCATCTGTGTAATGGCCTGCACTCATTCCGCCTCGTGGGAGGGCAGTTTCGCAGTTTCTGCCGCCCTGATGTGGGAGTAACAATTCTCAGCATGCTCATGGACAACGCACGTCTCAATAATGACAGAGAGGGGCAACTGTTTGTTTTCAGGAGCTGCTGCCGAAGGGAGTCGGAGTGGACCGCGAAAATGATCTGATCCCGGATCATGGAATCAGCCGTCGAGTCATTGTTACATGACTGCGCTAGGATGCGGAGATGGGTCACGAAGGACTGAAAAGGTTCACCCTTACCCTGAAGCCTCTGCTGGAAAACGTACCGTTCAAAGTTCTCATTCACCTCAATGTCGCAGTGGCTGTCAAACTTCAGCAGGACTGTTTTGAATTTTGTTTTGTCTTCGCAGTCAGCGAACGTAAGGGAGTTGTAGATGTAGATGGTGTGGTCCCCCGCAGTGGAGAGAAATAGCGCGATCTTCCTGGCATCCGATGCTGCTTCGAGGTCGGAGGCCTCGATGTACAAGAGGAACTTTTGCTTGAAGATTTTCCAATTGGCGCTGAGGTTGCCGGAGATGCGGAGCTGCGGAGGAGGCTGGATGTTTTCCATTTCACCGGATTGCTGCTTGCTGGTCAATGCCGATTCACTCGAGGTAGGTCCGTCAAGATCAATATCACTCCGGTACCATGATGTGTTAGGCATGTCGGTTCGATGTGGACTGCATTCAATGCAGGGAAGCTAGAAACAGACATCTAACATTGGAGAAGATCCAACACTTTATTCAACGATAGAACTGATATACATATTCAGCTGTGGGTCGACACTATACTGAACTGACTGGAGACCTTTTAGTAGACTGACCAGACTTACTAGCTACCGCATGGTGTTTGCACTTGCTAGCTCGTGGACTCTGATTGTCTCAGTGGCTGGGTCCCGAGAGAGCGGGAAACCTAGTGCCCTCTGGCTTTATAGTGGTAGTGTCCTGTCTGGTGATTGGCTGCACTGTGTTGTGTGCTTACTGGTCACCCTGTGTGTCAATCACTGCCTGTCTGCATCTCATTATATACATGAGTGGATATTATGACACGTAGGGCTAGCTGGACGTCCTTCCAGACCGTCCCATTCTCCCGCTCCACCTGCCCGTTTCCCCGGGGGTTGTAGCTGGTCGTCCTGCTCGAGGCAATGCCCCATTTGAGCAGGTACAGGCGCAGCTCATCGCTCCTAAATGAGGATCCCCGGTCGCTGTGCATGTAGGTGGGGAAACCGAACAGAGCGACGATAGTGTTGAGGGCTTTGATGACGGTGGCAGACGTAATATCGGGGCATGGGACGGCGAAGGGGAATCTGGAATATTCGTCAACCACATGAAGAAAGTACATGTTTCGATCGATGGAGGGGAGGGGCCCTTTGAAGTCCACGCTGAGGCGCTCAAAGGGGCGGGAGGCCTTCATCAGATGCGCTCGGTCTGGCTGGTAGAAGTGCGGTTTACACTCGGTGCAGACCTGGCAGTCTCTGGTGATAGCCCTGACTTCCTCGATGGAGTAAGGCAGATTGCGGGCCTTTATGAAGTGATATAAGCGGGTTACCCCTTGGTGACAGAGGTCGTCGTGCAGGGCCCGGAGTCGGTCCACTTGTGCGCTGGCACAACTACCTCGGGATAGGGCATCGGGGGGCTCGTTGAGCTTACCAGGGCGATACAAAATCTCGTAATTGTAGGTGGAGAGCTCAATCCTCCACCTCAAGATCTTATCATTTTTCATCTTCTCCCGCTGTGTGTTGTTGAACATGAAGGCAACCGACCGTTGGTCAGTGAGGAGAGTGAATCTCCTGCCGGCCAGGTAATGACTTCAATGCCGCACAGCTTCAACGATAGCTTGAGCCTCCTTTTCGATGGAGGAGTGCCGAATTTCGGAGGCATGGAGGGTGCGGGAAAAGAATGCCATGGGCCTGCCTGCCTGGTTGAGAGTGGCGGCTGGAGCGACGTCTGATGCATCGCTCTCGACTTGGAAGGGGAGCGTCTCATCAACCGCGTGCATCGCGGCCTTGGCGATGTCGACCTTGATATGATTGAAGGCCTGGTGAGCCTCGGCCGTCAGGGGGAAAACGGTGGAGTGAATGAGTGGGCGGGCCTTGTCCACATAGTTAGGGACCCACTGGGCGTAGTACGAGAAGAAGCCCAAGCATCGTTTGAGGGCCTTGGGGCAGTGGGGAAGGGGGAGGTCCATGATGGGGCACATGCGATCGGGGTCGGGCCCTAGCACTCCGTTCTGAACCACATAGCCGAGGATGGCTCATCGGTTTGTGCTGAACACGCACTTCTCCTTGTTGTAGGTTCGGTTGAGGAGTTTAGCGGTCTGGAGGTATATGGAAAGGTTAGCGTCGTGGTCCTGCTGGTCGTGGCCGCTGATGGTGACGTTATCCAGATACGGGAAGGTGGCCCGCAGTCCATACCAGTCAACCATTCAGCCCATCTCCCGTTGGAAGACCGAGACACTGTTAGTGATGCCAAAGGGGACCCTAAGGAAGTGGTAAAGGCGGACGTCCGCTTCAAACACGTTGTACGGGCATTCCGCCTTGCGAATGGGGAGCTGGTGGTCGGCAGATTTCAGGTCCACTGTCGAGAAGACCCGGTACTGTGCAATCTGATTGGCCATATCAGATATGCGTGGGAGGGGGTACGCATCGAGCTGCGTGTACCGATTGATGGTCTGGCTGTAGTCAACGACCATCCTGTTTTTCTCCCCAGTTTTCACCACTACCACTTGGGCTCTCCAGGGGCTGTTCCTGGCCTCGATAATACCTTCCCGCAGCAGCTGCTGGACCTCAGACCTGATGAAGGTCCTGTCCATAGCGCTGTACCGTCTGCTCCTGGTGGCGACGGGTTTGCAATCCGGGGTGAGGTTTGCAAACCGAGAAGGCGGGTCGACCTTAAGGGTCGTGAGACCGCAGACAGTAAGGGGTGGTAGGGGCCCGCCAAGTTTCAGGGTTAGACTCTGGAGGTTGCACTTAATGTCCAGGCCGAGTAGCAAGGCAGTGCAGAGTTCAGGGAGGACGCAGAGCCGGAAACCGCTGAGCTCAACGCCCTGGATGATGAGGGTGACGGTGCAGTACCCCCGGATCGCCAGGGAGTGGGATCCGGAGGCCAGGGAGATTTTCTGGTTAATGGGGTGTACCGTGAGGGAGCAGCACCTTATCGTATCAGGGTGGATGAAGCTCTGTGCTCCCGGAGTCCAGAAGGCAGGATATCTTGTGCCCGTCAACCTACAACTGTCATCGACGCGGCCGCGAAGTTGTGCAGTCGGGACTGGTCGATCGTGATGGAGGCGAGACGCGGCTGGTCGGCGTCGGTTGCAGGCGATGAGCAGCCCGATGAGGTGGCCGATGAGCAGGAGTCCTGAGGCGGGGAAGATGACGGCGCCCATAGACTGCACGTGTCCTGAGGCAGGCAAGATGGTGGCGCCCACGGCTGCACGTGGTCTGAGGCGAGGAAGAGGGCTGCACCCACGGGTCGCACGTGGGGGGTGCAGGGACAATAGCGGCGATCGAGCGAGCCTGGCACACAGCAGTGAAATTTCCTTTCTTCCCACAGGCCTTGCAGAGTGCGCTCTGCGCCGGGCAGTGCTGCCGGGGGTGTTTTGTCTGTCCACAGAAGTAGCACTTGGGTCCCCCGGGGTTGGTTGGCTGCCGCGCGGCGCAGGCCTGGGGTTGGCTGGGGGCAGTCGCTGATGGGGCCCATGGTGGGGTGTTCGCTGGCGGGGTCCACGATGCCCAGGAGGGGTGGGCCATGCGGTCGGGGGCATACGCCCGTATTTTGCATGAGGCGACTGTGAGCGAGATCGCTCGTTTCTTGGTCGCCGCGAGGTCGATGGTAGACCCTTCTAAGAGGCGCTGGCAGATGTAGGCCTACCCTATGCCCGTAACGAACGCGTCTCTAAGTAGCAGGTCAGAATGTCCAACAGCCGAAACTGCCTGGCAATCGCAGTCTCTCACCAGGGTGTGCAGGGCACGCCAGAAATCTCCCACAGACTCACCGGGGAGTTGGTGCCGCGTGGACAGAAGGTGCCTGGCATAGATTTTGTTGTTCTGCTAAGTGTAGTTCTCCTTCAGTAGCGCCATGGCCTCAGCGTAGGTCGGCATGTCCCGGATGAGGGGAACGATATCGGAGCACAGCCGCGTGTAAAGGATCTGGAGCTTCTGTGCCTCTTGAGGGTGGTTCTGTCACAGATCCGATGTATGCTTCAAAGCAAGCTAGCCAATGTGCGAAGGCCGACTTGGCATTGTCTGCTTGAGGGTGCAGCTGCAGGCGATCAGGCTTGATGTGGAGATCCATCGTTGTAAAACCTCTGCATAATAAATTGATGCACTATCAATTACGACGAGACGAGAGTAGAGAGTAATCAAGGCTTTATTACACAGAGATGTGGTGCCTCCCACAGCTGCTGCCGAAATGGCTGCAGTTCGGAGAGCACACACATTATTCTCCACCTACTGGGCGGAGCCAGCAGGCAGGGATCTACCCCCGTACCTGTAGTACAGGGGCCTTACTGTAATACCCCTCGTATGTGGTATGTACAATACAACAGTGGTGACTACCACAGGTTTCAACCAATTGAGCTGCAGGATGAGCACGTACAATGAGATGCTTGATATGTTAATAGGCTTGCCAGACAGCCTGGCAAGGAACAAGGATCAACGCCTTGACAGCATTCGCGGACCCAGCTATCATGTGGTGCCTGGTTGCCAAATGCCAACGCCTATTGGCCATAAGGAACCTCTTTCCAATCCTTGTTTTCCCTTTTTAATTCCTGCCTTCTGGCTGCCTCAGAATTAATAATAATAATAATAATCGCTTCTTGTCACAAGTAGGCTTCACTGAAGTTACTGTGAAAATCCCCTAGTCGCCACATTCCGGCGCCTGTTCGGGGAGGCCGGTACGGGAATTGAAGCCATGCTGCTGGCCTTGTTCTGCATTACAATCCAGCTGTTTAGCCCACTGTGCTAAACCAGCCCTGTTTGCAGACCCTGTTTTTAAAACTGCAGACTTTTTAAATCCCCCTGCTGCAGCTGCTATTTGCACTGACCCAGGCAGATTCCTTGATTCAGTATGCTCTGTGGTTTAGTCCATGATGTTGTTTTGATGGATTTGGCTAGCAGCCAATCCCCTCTTCTTAAATTCTGGGATATCTTCTATTCTCGATTGAGATTGGCAGAACCTTTCCAGAAAATTTTGGAACAGAATGTAGGTTCCACTTTGATTTTTAGTTTTCATTCTGAGCAGGAGCTGAGTAGAAGCCTATTAGATATCTCTCCCAGGGAGGTTGGAACTTTTCCCTCAGCTGAAGTGAGCAGGTCTGGACATTATTTCTAGCAGTCCTGTGAAGGTTTAACTTCTGACTAAAAGACTGCAATCAATAGCCAGGTTTGTGAAAGTTTCAATTTCTGTTTAGAAGGTTGGCGATGTAAAACACTCTTTCTCTCTTTCTACAGCTGAGGCTGGCGGTTAAAATACTCTCCATCCTGGCCGATAAATGTTCAATTTCTGATTAAAATGCTGGGGAACTAAATCCGAGTTATCTAAACTAATGGCCTGTGTTTAAAGACCTTTCTCTCTGCAGAAAGTTCAACCTGCTGAAAAGTCCAGTACAGTGCCACCTGCAGGAAGAGGGGGCAATTTGAAAACTTGTTTGAAATCCTCAGGTGAAGGACTCTAATATTATCTCAGTGTGTCTGAGAGCCAGTCTCATGGAGGTTATTCAGCTGAAAGTGACTGCCCCGAGATTATTCTAATGCATGCATGTTCTAATTACCCATTAGAATTTCCAAAGCAACTGATGATGTCAACACTTTGCGTCCTTGGAACCTCAGCATCAGGGATTCATTTCACACCCTCTTAATCACTCTTGTTTTGAAACTTTCCTATCCCTCCCTATGTGTGAGTGTATGGGTGGAGAGTGGGACGAGGTTTGGTGAATAGATAGATTAGTAGACCATTGTTCTATTATTTCCATTGCATGTTTTTGTCTTATCTTATTATAATAAACAGCTTTTTAAATGTTTTACTTACAATCATGGTGCCTGTAAGTCATTGGAGCAGTCAAGGGTGAATGATCTCAGGAAAACAATCAAATTATTGGTTAATTCACTTTGTTGGGACTCTGGGACGTATTGGGCTGGAATTGACTGTGCACTAGCCCAGGGGTGTCATAACATGCAGCAGAGGTGGAAGTCACCCAGTGTCACAGTGTAGGCTCAAGGCCATGAGGTCCATTCTTGCTGCTGTGTACATTCAGACTGCAGCAGTCATGATTGTGGAGATGAGGGACATGAATACACTCAACAGTCCTCCATCTGCCTTCCCACAGATTTCTAGGAATGCTTAGGTGTCACTCCAGGGAAGTGTCTGTGGCTGCATCGTACCTGAACAGACTGCCCTTTCACAGGTGGGTGTTCCTTTAAATAATGCTTGTTGTGGGAAAGTCCAGCTGTGACTTATTAGTTCACGGCATCAACTGTACTAGTGCAGTCCAGGTTTACAAAATACGTTTCAACCTAGTCTGATGGGAACAACAGCGGCATGTCAGCCATAGGACATGGAGTGCAATTTTCAGATACATTAACCTCGGCATTGAACAGCCTAACCAGTGATCCTTAAAGGATATTGAAAGGGTCAGAGTTAGAAATGGTAACTTTGAGGAAGTTGTAATAAGGCTGACTGAGTTTTTGGTGAAGTAATGGGGAGGGTTGATGATTGCAGTATACGTCTGCACATGGACTTTCAAAACGAGTTTCACAAAATAACACAAAACACTTTGCTGCAAAATCAAAGCACATTGTACTTTTCTGTATTAAATTTCATCGGTTAAGTAATTTAGTTTGGTATGAAGATCGAGGGGAAGCAATATGAACGATATAGTTCAATTTTAAGATCTCTGCTGTGAATGTACACATATTCTTGAATGTGGCTGGACATGTTGAAAAGGTTGTTAATAAAGCAAATCAGACTCTTGGGCGCGATTCGGTGGACTCAAGTTAAAGTTTGCTGAACGGTATGTTTAGCGGGGTGTTTGGGGTGTTTCCTGGCAGCTGCAGCGCCATATATTTGGCCTTGGGGAGACACTTAGAGGCCACACAGAGGGATTTCAGGAAAGGCTCCTTGCAGAGCGGGGCACCATTTCGGAAGACTGACCCGATCTCTCTCTCTCTCTCCCCCCCCCCCCCCACTCTTTTTTGATCCCCTTCTCATGCCCTCAACCTTGGGATGGCCCTGGGAGCAGCCCCCCCCCAACACACACACACCTGACAATGCCCCACTGGGCCTAATCCCTGGCTGTGCCAACCTGGTACCTGTGAGCTCTGGCACTACCAGTGTTCCAGACTGGCATTGCCAAGGTTCCCAAGTGCCAGGGTGAATGCCAGGTGCCACTCTGCCCTGTCTCCGACCACCCAGGGCTCTCTGATGGTTTGGGAGACCCTCACGGTGCCATTACGACTGGTCTACATTTGTGGAGGCTGATGAGTCCTGGGTGAATCCGGCGTCCAGGTATTTAAATGGGCAGAGCGAGTCGAGTCACTCACATGAGATTTTGCGCCCAGCACAGAGCTCCCACGTGATTCACCCGTTGTGCCCACATCTGCGCCAGATGCACTGAGGTCACTGAATTGCACCCCCTGCATTTACTAATAGCGACGTGGGGTACAAAATCAAATAAGTCATGATAAACCTTTATAAAACGTTGGTTTGACCTCAACTGGTTATCATGTTCAATTCAGGGCACTGCAATTAAGGAAGAACGTCAAAGCCTTAAAGAGGGTACTGAAGAGATTTACTGGGAATGATGGATTTATGTGTGATAAGGAGACAGTGGAGAAACTGGTGCTGTTCTCCTTGAAGCAGGAAAGGTTAAGAGGAAATTTAATAGAGCTGTTCAGAATCACGAACATGGCTTTGATAGAGTAAGCAAGAAAGAACTATTTCCAATGACAGTAACCAGAGGACATGGATCGAAGGTGATGGTAAGGAATAGCTGGGATGGTAAGGAATTGCCTGTTAGGTAATCATAGATTAGTGTGAGGTTTTGGCTGAGAACAATGGGCTGGATTCTCCGACCCGCCACGCCAGATTTCTGGTTCAACACGCCGGCGGGATGCTCCATTTTGCCAGCTGGTCAATGGGGTTTCTAATTGTGGGGCAGCCCCACACTTTCGGTAAACCCTGGGCTGCCGGCAAAATGGAGCATCTCGACGGCGGAGAATCCAGACTAATGAGTTTGATATCGCCAAACTAGATATTCTACTATATTTTGATGGCAGATTATTCAGGCTTGATCCACTGAATATATTCACAATATTCTTCAAAACAAAACACACATGAAAGGGCACAGGTTTGAGATGGGAGGGCAATATTGTAACAGATTGCCTCAGTCATGCTTCCTTCAAATACAACTAGCTGCTAGCACAGCATGTAAATACATCCTGCTGCATCAAACCAAATAGGGTATTAATATCACTATTTGAGAAAACAAATGCTAGATCAAAGCTCCCTTGATTTGTATTTGAATTATGAAGACCATCCCAATGCAATAAATTAACTTGAATCACATACAAGCATTAGTAGTAAAGAAATCACAAAACGGTATTCTTTGATGTCATGATGTTACTCATTATGAGCATGTCAGCAAGACTTAATTGGTAGTATTCTCATCTGTGACAAAAGACTGTTCCAACTCCATTCAAGACTTTAGCACATAATCCGACTTGTAAACCCCTTTGCAACATTGAGAGAAAGCTTCATTTTCAGAGTTGCTATTCTTGAGTTGAAATATTAAACTGTGGCCACAACAGCCTGTTGAGGCAAAGATTAAAAGTGTTCAAAGATGGGAAGGAACTTTATCTCTTATCCAGGCCAGCAATTATCTTAAGCCAGTTCCCCCAAAATAACACAGAGACATTAGTTGTAGAAATAGGGCATTAAACTCTTCAACCTTGCTTCAATATTCAATTAGATCATAACTGATCTACACCTCAACACTATTTACCTACTTTTTTCCACATCATAACTATTGATATGCTTAGCCAGCAAAAATATATCAATCTCAGTCTTGAGTTTGCTGAAAAAAGATATTTTGTTGAAGCTTTTCATCAGGACATTCTCAAGAAACCAATGTCAGGAGAAACAATCAATTTCTATGAGAAGAGGGTGTTGATTGGTGGAGACATTGCGATAGGGAATGCACCAGTTTATGGTGATTGACAATTAACTGCCAAGCATTGTTTGATATTTAAACCAGGCAGCCTGGCTCTGATTAATCAAGGCATTGCTGTCTGGAAGGAACCAGTGAATGGTCAGCATAAATGCAACAGATAGTCAATGCTGGAATTCTGAAATAAAAACCCAGCCGGTCTGGCAGCATCTGCAGGGAGAGAAACAGAGTTAACATTTTGGGTCTCTACGACTCTTCTTCAGAGAGAAAAAGAGGGTTTTAATACTGTTTAAGAGGGGGTGGATTAGATGGAGCTAAATAGAAGATTATGGATAGGGGAGAACTAGGAGGGATTGAACAAAGGTTTCACGGGAACAAGACAAGGCAGTCTTAATGGTAGTGTTAAAGACTAAAGAAGATGCTGATAGCGGCATAAAGATGAAATAGCAGATTATGTTAATAGCAGAACAAAGGTCGGCACTCTGCGAAAGCAAAACTAAAGAACAAGTTACCAATTACCCTGTGGGTTGGGGGGAGAGGAACGTTGGGCAAAAAAGTTTGATTAAAAAGGGGGGGATCCAGATGAAGCATAGAGTTCACAACCTGAAGTTGTTGATCTCGATCTTCAGTCCAGAAGGCTGTAAAGTGTCTAATTGGAAGATGAGGTGCAGCTCCTCGAGTTTGCGTTGGGCTTCACTGGGACATTTCTGCAGGCCAAGGACAGATGTGTGGGCATGAGATGAGGATGGTGAGTTGAAATGGCAAGCAACAGGAGGACGGGTCATGCTTGCAGAGGGAAACAAGGTGTTCTGTAAATCAGTCACTCAGTCTGCATTTAGTTTCCCTAAAGTAAAGGAGATCACATTGTGAGCAGCGAATAGAGCAGACCAAATTGAAGGAGCAAGTGAAATATTGCTTCACCTGAAAGGGGTCTTTGGGGCCTTGGACGGTGTGAAGAGGAGGTAAAGGGGTAGATGTTCCACCTTTTGCAATTGCATGGGAAGGTGTCATGGAAGGGGTTGAGGTGTTGGAGATGATGGAGGAGTGGACTAGGGTTTCAAGGTTTTCACAGATGGAAAAACATTCACTTTATTATGAGAGAACTGTATTTTTATGATACTGACAGACTGTTTAAAGAGCTTAAAGGCTGAGAAGAGCAGTCAAACAACCCCATCCCAGGAAAGACCCACAACCTGAGCCTCTCCAGTCCAGCACAAGCCCCACTGATCACCACTTCGGCACCCTTGAGGCAAGTGTAGGGAAGGTACTCATCCCCTTGTTACCCCTTGGACTGCAAGCCACCAGGTCCCCATATCCCAGGATTTACACCAATTTATGCCAGTGGGATTCTCAGCTGTGGAGGCTGGAGCATCCCAGGAGTAATGTGAATCGGGTGTCCTAACCATAAATTACATTCAAAACAGTTCTAATGAGCTATTTGCATGTTCCTGTTGGGTCTGGGCGGAACGATCGTTGGGGTCGTGGGAACCTCGTCATGGCCGCCGGGGCAGGCCAAGAGACTCGCAACAGGTTTGATACCTGGCATTAATCCCATGAGGCCACATTCAAATGGGCCATCGAGATTCCCTCCACTGGCGGGAGGCCCCAGAGCATCCTGCCCTGTGTGATTTGCAAGCACGGGCTGCTTGGGTACAGTTTGCACTTTACCCGTTGCAAACAACGGTCGGGGACATGCTGTTTGATACAATCTGCCAGTCTTTGGGACATATGGCTACCTGGCATCACAGTGGCACTGAAATTCATATGTAACATTACTCATTTATGTGACAGGCAGTCTCATTCTAGAAAATTACTATTGTCCTCGTATCCAGAGACCTTTGCGGCGAGTGAATTCTAGATTTCTACTAATCTGTGTATGAAAAGGTGTACCTTGATTTTGCTCTTTAGTGGCATATCTCTACTGGAAGAATCTATCCTGGGTTCAGGATTGCAATGCCTGTCAGCATGGCAGAACCACTGCCCGCAGATTGCTGACGGGCATAACTGCTAGGCTGGGCTTGTGACAGGTGGTGAAATAACCTGCTTGATTTCATCCTCACCGATCTACCGTCACTGATGCATCTGTCCACAAAATCATTGGCAGGAGTTACCACCATGGATACTTGTCCAGTCGAATTCTTGACTTCACCCAAAGACACCCTCCATCGTATTGTGTGACACTATCACCCTGCTGAATGGGATAGATTCAGAACAGATCAAACTGCTCAAAACCAAGCATCCCATGGGCTATTAGGAACAGCAGAGTTGTATTTTACCACAATCTGTAGCGTCATGATCTGGCAAATCCCTCGCTACTATTAATTACCATCAGGACAGGGGATAAACCTTGGTTCAGTAAGGAATGTAGGAGAGCATATGCCAGACACAACACCAACCGTAGCTAAAATTGAGGTGTCTATCTGCTGAAGCTGCAATACAGAACTACAGATGTGCTGAGCAATGGAAGCAGCATGCTACGGACAGAGTTAAATGATCCATAGGAATAAGATTAAGGATCTGCTGTCCTGCCACATCCAGCCATGAATGGTTGTGAACAATTACCAACGAACTGGAGGAGAGAACAACATGAACATTCCCATCCTCAATGATGGCAGAGCACAGTCTGAGTACTGAAAACAAGGCTGAAGTATTTACAACCATCTTTCGCCAAAAGTGCTGAGTTGATGGTCACCTTCGCCATCTCCCGAGATCCCCAATGTCACAGATGCCAGATTTCAGCCAATCTGCATCACGTCACGTAATCTCAGGAAATGTCTGGTGGCACTAGATTCAGCAAAGACTGAAGACAAGTTGTAGTCTAGAATTAATGACAAGAAGTTCCATTACAGCTGCAATATTGGTATCTACGAGGTGAAAGATTGGCCAGGAATGCCCTGCACATAAAAAGCAGGACAAATCAAATCTAGCCAATTAATAATGCAAAGCCAACATTTATAAATTTCAAAAGGGAACTGCAGACTGAACAATTAACAGGACACCAAATCTAGATAGCAAAGTATTTCATATGATTGCATATTGTCACAGTACAATTTTAATTGACTTGTCTGCACTCTCATCATATAATTTAATAATATTTACAAGATTGTTTCCAGAAATTAATTACAATGGGATTGATTTTTTTTTTCCTTGTCCTTCAATTTTTTCCCTTCAACCCTCTTTGTCACATTGCAGCAGTTCCATTCTGAAATTCTGCTCTGTGGATGCTGACAGCATCTGATATCTGACCTAAGTAAATTTTCTTAGATGTACTGGATGAAACAGTTAATGCCAGTAGTCTGCTCCAGTGCAGGGAGCATCACAGCTGCCCACAATTGTGGCTCATCTTAACTATTTTCGAAGATGAGATTTTCATTGTGATAGCTGCAAGCAAGCATCAGTTGGTGTCGGTAAGGAATCATCTGGGAGAGCCTCAGGCAGTCTTTTTCAGTAAAAGCCAGATAGTTGTCACTGATTCAGTCAATAACATTGATATTGTAGACCTGGGGCGACTGAATGCCAATCATTTTATGAAAGGCATAATTAATAATGCATGTGTCAATATCAAGTGAATTAAATACACATTGGCCTAAAGCTATCATGATATTGCAGGTGCAAATTGTCTAAGCTTTTACAAAAACATTCCTGGCTGAAGTTGTGTCATTTATAACCAGGATCCAGGATTTCATTTGTGTTTAATGTTTATGAGTATTTCAAAGACTAATAATGAAAACTGACTGGCTTGTGTTTACCAACCAAAAATATCCCAGCTATTCAAAGTCAAGTCAATATCCTATTGAGATCCAGAGATAGTTAAAACAAAATGCAAGATAATCAATGGACAAGTAGAAAAGCACAAATCCCTGAGAGATCATAGTGAAAGTGCCTCCTTACCTACTTCCAGAGGTATGACTCAACTCGACTTGGTTCCTCTTGGTAAATAGCTTACCAAGATGGGAATCAGGTTTAAACTTTCCTTCGTTAATGCAATAAATTACTCCGATGCGACATCCATTTTTTTTCTTTTGTTGATTTCCTCCAGCAAGAAACCTTGGGCAGAATGTTTGACCTGATTGCAGTGAGGACAGCAGGGCACGAAGCCGATAGTTTGTGAAACGGGCTTTGGCATGGCATTTTAAACTTCGGAGTTTCCCGACCAGAAAGTGAAGGTGTGATGACGACCCAAACCTGCCCATCGAAGGATTTGTATTTACATAGACCTTTGTAAGAGTTAGAATGGATCTATTGCAGATCTGGCATTGAGGATACAACATGCATAAGTAACGAGCATGCAATGTGGGAAGGCTGCCCACTCCTCCCCTCCCCACCCCGGCTTCATGATGCTTTCCTGGAGGCCAGGCTGCAAGCTATGAAAGCTGCAGATGGGAAGAAGACACAGTGAGCAGTCAACAGGCACAATCAAACAGTAAATAATGAACACATCCTTTCCTCTTTGTAAAGCAATAAGCAAATGCAGAAGTAATCATTGTGATATGAAGGTCACTTGCAAGGCGAATGGAAGGTAGGATGGTTTTGCCACAGTTTTGCAGTATTTTGATGAGACTACGTCTGGAGTAATGTGCACAGTTTTGGTCTCCTTAAAGGATATTATTGTATTGAAGCAGTTCAGAGACGACTAATTCCTGGGATGAAAGGGGTTAACTTATGAGGAAAGGCTGGACATGCTGGGCCTTTATTCATTGGAATTTAGAAAATGAAAGGTGAACCTATTGAGACATACAAGATACTGAGCAGCCTTGTTCGGGTGGTTTCTGAGATGATGGTTTCCAAGATGGGAGGGACTAGGACAAGGTGGCACAATTTAAATGTAAAGGGATTTTCGGGATGAGGAGATTTTTTTTTCTTAGTGTGTTGCTGGGGAATTCCCTTCCCCAGAGAACAGTGGAGGCAGGGTCATTGAATATTTTTAAGGCCAACTTAGATAGATTCTTGATTGAAAAGGGGGGAGTCAACGTTTATATGGAGTAAACAGGAAAGTAGAGTTGAGGCCACAATCAGATCAGCCATGATCTCACCGGATGTCCTACTGCAGTTCCTAATTCTTTTGATCGTATATTCATACATGTGTTTGTTGCTGACAATGCTGTGATTTACAAATTTGGGATTGTGGTTCTATGTGATCAACTCAAAGAACAGTAGAAGTCTTACAACACCAGGTTAAAGTCCAACAGGTTTATTTCAAATCACTAGCTTTCGGAGCACTGCTCCTTCCTTCATTCACCTGAGGAAGGTGCAGTGCTCCAAGAGCTAGTGACATCGAAACAAACCTGTTGGACTTTAACCTGGTGGTGTAAGACTTCTTACTGTGCTCACCCCAGTCCAATGCCGGCATATCCATATCATCAACTCAAAGAGGCAGGGGATGAACATCACAGTTGCTCATTGTAAGAGGAAATAAGGGTTGTCCTCGAAATATCCTGGTCTACTTGCTATCAAGTGTATTATTTTCCATTTTGTACTGTCATCCAACAGATAATTGTTGGTATCGTGCAATCAACCACTTGATTAGTTTTGTCTCTGATAGAGATAACGTTAGCTTGTGGTCACAATTTGATGTGAACCCATTTCCAATTTCAAATTGTGGTTTCTTTGCACAAGTTCACGTGTCAAAGTGTGCTTTTGTTTTACCTTGTTGCTCTGCTTCCCCCCGCCCCCCCATTCTCATTAAATAGTAGCAATGGCTGAAGAATGGTCAGTGGCATGCAAATGTTATAACAAGTCATAAGTTCAGCCAGTGTCTTTCCGATCAGACCATGTTGGATGGATCGATAGGGGTGAAGTAGAATATGAATGAATTGTTCAATACCTTTCCCCTAGTTCTCAGTCTGTCCTTGATTACCCTGTTGAATGTTTCAATGTCACCATTCGATTGCAGGTTGTATCATGATGTCAGGTAATGTTTTTGCATAGTTTTCTAATAAATCTGTGAACTATTGGAAACAAACTGTGACTCGTTGTCTGTAGCGATAGTCGCTGGCAAAGTCTAGAAAGTCAATGACCAAAGTGACGGTTATAAAATTAATTGAAGCAATTTCTGGCCATTTGCAATGTGGATCAGGAACAATAAGTCAAAACAACAAACATAAATTGCTAGTGGTTGCACTTTTCCAAAAATATCTTTTTGGGGTTGTAGCCATGGTTTTGTTGGCTATGGGGTCGGTTGTAGAGGTGTCGGACATGGATTAACATATTTTCCACTGAGGGTACATGCTTCCCATTCCCAGTACAATATTTATATTTAGAATCTGACAACGGGCGTGATGCTTAAGTGATTGGATGTTCATTTCCTTCAACGTATAATGAGAGCATGGCTCCTACTGAATTTCCTAAAGTAGCTGTTGTGACATACGTTTTTGCATGTCAGTTGAAATGTGTGAGGACTGGTGCGGATGTTATTTTCAGCTATTTTTGACAAGTCACCACTGTTTGGTCTGTTATTGTCCATTCCCATTGTGCAACCTTTTTTGCAGTAGCTTTCATCCAGACTCGAAACATTAGCTCCCTTCTCTTTCAACAGATGCTATCAGACCTGCTGAGCGTGTCCAGTATTTTCTGTTTTTGTTTGTAAAAGGCTCTATGATCTCTATGTATATAGGAACAAGTTTGTATTAGAAGTTGGTGATACCGAGGAACAATGCTAATTCTTTTACGTTAGATGGGAGTCAGGTGTGGATGAATGGCTTTGACGTTGCCGTGTGTAGGTTTTACTCCAGCTGTGATCACTCTGTACTTTAGAAAGTCAATCTCGATATCGTAAATGTGTATTTATCATTATTGAGCACCCAGTTGTGTTGTGCAAGTCAAGTGAGCACCACTGGTAACCACTGATCATATTCTGCTTTGTCCCTTCCATCACTGAGCAGGTTGAGCATCCTTCAAATGTCTGACAGGACTGAAGAAATGATTTTCTGGAGTGTGCTGTTTATAGATCGTTCTGCAGTACTGAGCGAGCAGCGAAAGCTGTAAGGTATCAGCTTTGAGACGCAAATGGTATCTGAAAGCAGATACGCCTCACATCAATTGTCATGAGAACCGTGGAGTTATGAAACGATGCCAACACTTGAATCAATTGGTCTCTTGCTGTCCTCCATTTACACATAATCAGATAAATCCTACAAATCTGTGATAATGTACAGATCAGTCAGCCTACCATTGCAGTGGTTAAACTTACAGATGACATGAGATTAGAATAACGAGAATCAATAACCCAGGAAACAGTTGGTTAATTAAGGACAGCCTAGCATGGCTTTTGAAAGGACAAGTCATGTTTAACATATTTATTTAAATCCTTTTGGGGAATGATAGGATGCAGTGATCAAGAAAATATTGTCAAGATTGGATAGATACATTTTCCAAACGTTTTGGCAACATTCTGCGAAGGTGGTCTGTGGATAAAGGCAAGATAAAAGGTATTCGCTCCATTGATAAGAAGTCGGTTACAAGAGAAAAAGCAGGGAGTAGTGACTAATGTATTTTTTCAGATTGGAGGAATGTTGTGCACCCAAGTGAAGAAGCTGACATCATGCATTCTAATTCTTATTGAACAGATCCCAATCCTCAGGAGGCCTGAACTCTTTTTTTTGTAAACAATGGCAAACAAATATGTGCAATATCCCCAAAGGGCTATTGTTGGGATAATATCTTTATTGAATATACAGAAATGCCCCAGACCCACTTGAGAGGGATTCTCTGATCCTGAGGCTAAGTGTTGACGCCGTCGAAAACGCCATTGCGTTTCTCGACAGCGTCAACATGGCCTCAGGAGCAGCGATTCTGACTCCTACAGGGGGCCAGCACGGCAATGGGGCGACCCATGTCACTTCAGCTGCCGATCCCCGGCGTCAGATGGGTGCCGCAGGTTTGCGCATGCGCAGTGGGACCGGCGCCAATGCGCGCATGCGCAATGGGACTGGCGCCAATGCGCACATGCGCAGTGGGTCCCTTCTCCGCGCCGGCCCCGATGCAACATGGCGTAGGGCTACAGGGGCCGGCGCGGAACAAAATAGGCCCCAACTCGAGAGCTCTGCCCGTCGATCGGTAGTCCCCGATCATGGGCCAGGCCACAGCGAAGCCACCCCCCCCCCCCCCGGGGTCAGACCCCCCCCCGGGGTCGGACCCCCCCCCACCCCCACCCACCCACTAGGTGCTCCCGGATGCATCCACGCCGAGGTCCCGCCGAGTAAGAGCAGATGTGAACGGTGCAGGCAGGACTCGGCTTCTTTTGTGTGGCTGCTCAGCCCTTCCTGGATGGAGAATCGCCGGGGGGGGCCCTGTAGAGCGGCTCCCTCCCGACCGGCGCCGCGCCGGCGCCAATGGCCCCGATTCTCTGCTCTCCGGAGAATCGGCGGACCAGCGTCGGAGCGGCGTGGCACGATTGGCGCCCGTCCCCGTGATTCTCCGGCCCGGCCCCGGGGTGAGAGAATCCCGCCCAGGTGGTTAATCAAGATTTGCAGATAACAGAAAACTATTGACCATGGTTAGCTGTGAAAAACCTTGACAGATGGAGACAGACTAGCGAAACAGACGGGCAAATTAATGTGGAGAGATTTGAGGTAACACATATTAGGAAGAAAAATAAATAATAATAGAAGGATACACACTCAATGGAAAGACACTGAAGAATATGGATGAATATAGGCAGCTAGATCTGCAAATATAGCCTCACTCGTGTAAATGCAGGTAAGTCAATTGGATCAATCCACAGAAAAGGCCAAAAGGATTATGAATTCTCTGATTAGCGCATAGGGTACAAGAGTAAAGTAGTAATAAATTTCTACAAAATGTTAGTAAAACTGCAGTTAGATTACTGTGAACATTTTTGTGGTCCCCATTATGAAAGAGACTCAAGGAATATCGAGCAGGAGGAAAGTTTTCACAAGGATATTTGCACAAGGCACATCAGTCAAAAGGCCTAATTCTTTACTGTAACTTTTTATGATTCTCTGAGTAATCCCATTGCTTCATAATGAAAATTTGTTCGAACAAAACATTATTACCTGACTACCATGTGAAGTTGTTGAGGCAAATAGTATAATGTTACTTAAGAGGAAGCTGGAAAAGCATGAGAAAAGAAAGGAACATAAAGTTCTGCTGATAGGGTTGGATGACACAAGCTTAGAACATTCAACATAAAACAGTACAGCACAGTACAGGCCCTTTGGCCCACGATGTTGTGCCGATCATGTATCCTAATCTAAGATCAACCTAACCTACACCCCTTCAATTTACTGCTGTCCATGTGCTTGTCCAAGAGTCGCTTAAATGTCCCTAATGACTCTGACTCCACCACCTCTGCTGGCAGTGCATTCCACACACCCACCACTCTCTGTGGAAAGAACCTACCTCTGACATATCCCCTATACCTTCTTCCAATCACCTTGAAATTATGTCCCCTCATGACAGCCATTTACGCCCTGGGGAAAAGTCACTGGCTATCCACCCTATCCATGCCTCTCATCACCTTGTACACCTCTATCAAGTCACCTCTCTTCCGTCTTCGCTCCAGTGAGAAAAGCCCTAGCTCCCTCAACCTTTCATCATAAGACATGCCCTCCAGTCCAGGCAGCATCCTGGTAAATCTCCTCTGCACCGCCTTAAAAACATCCAAATCCTTCCTATAATGAGGTGACCAGAACTGGACATAATATTCCAAGTGCGGTCTAACCAGGGTTTTATAAAGCTGCAGCAAAACCTCACGGCTCTTAAACTCAATCCCCCTGTTAATGAAAGCCAACACACCATACACCTTTTTAACAACCTTATCAACCTGGGTGACAACTTTGAGGGATCTATGTACGTGGACCCCAAGATCCCTCTGTTCCTCCACACTTCCAAGAATCCTGCCTTTAACCCTGTATTCAGCATTCAAATTTGACCGTCCAAAATGAATCACTTCACATTTATCTAGGTTGAACTCCACCTGCCACTTCTCAGCCCAGTTCTGTATCATGTCAATGTCCTGTTGTAACCTGCAACAGCTTTCAACACTATCTACAACTCCACCAACCTCGGTGTCATCGGCAAACTTACTAACCCACCCTTCCACTTCCTCATCCAAGTCACTTATAAAAACCACAAAGAGCAGATGTCCCAGGACAGATCCTGCGGGACACCACTGGTCACTGACCTCCAGGTGGAATACTTTCCATCCATTACCACTTGCTGTCTTCTTTCGGCCAGCCAATTCTGTATCCAGACAGCCAAATTTCCCTGTATCCCATGCCCCTTAACTTTCTGAATGAGCCTACCATGGGGAACCTTATGAAATGCCTGACTGAAATCCATATACACCACATCCACTGCCCTACCTTCATCAATGTGTCTTGTCACATCCTCAAAGAATTCAATGAGGCTTATGAGGCATGACCTGCCCCTCACATAGCCATGCTGACTATCTTTAATCAAACTATGTTTTTCTAAATAATCATAAACCCTATCTCTCAGAAACCTTTCCAGTATTTTGCTCACCACAAACATAAGACTGACTGGTCTGTAATTTCCAGGGATTTCCCTATTCCCTTTCTTTAACAGGGGAACAACATTCGCCTCCCTCCAATCATCCGGTACTACTCCAGTGGAGAGTGAGGATGCAAAGATCATCACCAACGGCGCAACAATCTCCTCCCTCATTTCCCGTAGTAACCTTGGGTATACCCCATCAGGCCAGGCGGCTTATCTATCCTGATGTTTTTCAAAATTTCCAGCTCATCCTCCTTCTTAATATCAACCTGTTTGAGTTAATTAATCTGGGTCACGCTGTTCTCATGAGCAACAAGGTCCCCCTCTCTAGTAAATACTGAAGCAAAATATTCATTTAAGGCCTCCCCCATATCCTCAGATTCCAGGCACAAGTTCCCTCCACTATCCCAGATCAGCCCTACTCTCACTCTGATCATTCTCTTATTTCTCACATAAGTGTAGAACGCCTTGGGGTTTCCCCTAATCCTTCCCGCCAGGGCTTTTTCATGCCCCCTTCTAGCTCTCCGAAGTCCATTTTTGAGTTCCTTCCTGGCTACCTTGTAACCATAAGACCATAAGACATAGGAGTGGAAGTAAGGCCATTTGGCCCATCGAGTCCACTCCACCATTCAATCATGGCTGATTTCAACTCCATTTACCCGCTCGCTCTCCATAGCCCTTAATTCCTCGAGAAATCAAGAATTTATCAACTTCTGACTTAAAGACACTCAACGTCCTGGCCTCCACCGCCCTCTGTGGCAATGAATTCCACAGACCCACCACTCTCTGGCTGAAGAAATTTCTCCTCATCTCTGTTCTAAAGTGACTCCCTTTTATTCTAAGGCTGTGCCCCCGGGTCCTAGTCTCCCCTGCTAATGGAAACAACTTCCCTACATCCACCCTATCTAAGCCATTCATTATCTTGTAAGTTTCTATTAGATCTCCCATCAACCTCCTAAACTCCAATGAATATAATCCCAGGATCCTCAGACGTTCATCGTATGTTAGGCCTACCATTCCTGGGATCATCCGTGTGAATCTCCGCTGGACCCGCTCCAGTGCCAGTATATCCTTCCTGAGGTGTGGGGCCCAAAATTGCTCACAGTATTCTAAATGGGGCCTAACTAATGCTTTATAAAGCTTCAGAAGTACATCCCTGCTTTTATATTCCAAGCCTCTTGAGATAAATGACAACATTGCATTTGCTTTCTTAATTATGGACTCAACCTGCAAGTTTACCTTGAGAGAATCCTGGACTAGGACTCCCAAGTCCCTTTGCACGTCAGCATTATGAATTTTGTCACCGTTTAGAAAATAGTCCACGCCTCTATTCTTTTTTCCAAAGTGCAAGGCCTCGCACTTGCCCACGTTGAATTTCATCAGCCATTTCTTGGACCACTCTCCTAAACTGTCTAAATCTTTCTGAAGCCTCCCCACCTCCTCCATACTACCTGCCCCTCCACCTATCTTCGTATCATCGGCAAACTTAGCCAGAATGCCCTCAGTCCCATTATCTCGATCATTAATATATAAAGAGAACAGCTGTGGTCCCAACACTGAACCCTGCGGGACACCACTCGTCACCGGTTGCCATTCCGAAAAAGATCCTTTTATCCCAACTCACTGCCTTCTGCCTGACAGCCAATCGTCAATCCATGTTAGTACCTTGCCTCGAATACCATGGGCCCTTACTTTACTCAGCAGTCTCCCGTGAGGCACCTTATCAAAGGCCTTTTGGAAGTCAAGATAGATAACATCCATTGGCTCTCCTTGGTCTAACCTATTTGTTATCTCTTCAAAGAACTCTAACAGGTTTGTTAGGCTTCTAGAGCCATGCCAGATCATTGCCTACTCAACCTTACGGAAGCTCCCTTCTTTCTCTTGGCTAGAAACTCCACTTCTTTTGTGGCTCCTTCACCTTACCATTCCTTCTTTGTCTCAGTGGGACAAAACTATCCAGCAGTCGCAGCAACCCCCACATTACTGTTGTGCAATTTCCCAAAGAACAACTGTTCCCACTTTATGTTCCTCAGCTCCTGTCCAATAGCAATATAATTTCTCCTCCCCCAATTAAATACCTTCCCATACTGTCTGATCCTATCCCTCTCCATGACTATGGTAAAGGTCAAGGAGTTGTGGTCACTGCCACCAAAATGCTCTCCCACCGAGACATCTGACCCCTGGCCTGGTTCGTTGCCAAGAATCAAATCCAATATGGCCTCCCCCCTAGTCGGCCTATCTACATAATGAGTCAGGAATCCTTCTTGTACACACCTGACAAAATCTTCTCCATCCAAACCATTTGCAGTAAGGAGGTTCCAGTCAATATTAGGGAAGTCGAAGTCACCATGACAACAACTCTGTTACTCCTGCACCTTTTCTAAGATCCGCCGCCCAATCTGTTCCCCCATCTCTCTGCTGCTATTGGGGGGTCTATAGAAAACTCCCAATAAAGTGACTGCTCCTTTCTTGTTTCTGGCTTTCACCCATACTGACTCAGTAGACAAACCCTCCTCGACTACCTCCTTTTCTGCAGCTGTGATGAACTCCCTAATTAACAGTGCCACTCCCCCTCCTCTTTTACCTCCCTCCCTATTCTTCTTAAAACATCTAAACCCCGGACCATCTAACAACCACTCCTGCCCCTGTGAAATCCATGTCTCCATAATAGCCACAACATCGTAGTTCCAAGTACTCTTCCATGCTCTAAGTTCATCTCCTTTATTCCTAACACTCCTGGCATTGAAACAGACATACTTTAACCCATTCCACTGAGTACAACTTTGCCCTATCAACTGTCTATCTTTCCTCTCAGACTCACTGCATACTATTTCTGCCTGTTCAACAGCTACCCTATCCTCTGCTCCATAGCTCTGCTTCCCATTCCCCTGCCAAATTAGTTTAAACCCTCCCAAAGAGCACTAGCAAACCTCCCACCCAGGATATTGGTGCCCCTCCAGTTTAGGTGCAAGCCGTCCTTCATGTACAGGTCCCACCTTCCCCAGAATGAATCCCAATGATCCACATATCTGAAGCCTTCCCTGCTGCACCAGCCCTGTAGCCACATGTTCAGTTGCACTCGCTCTCTGTTTATTGCCTCACTTGCACATGGCACCGGTAGCAATCCTGAGATTACGACACTGCTGGTCCTGCTCTTTAGCTTCCAACCTAACTCCCTAAAGTCACTTTTTAGATCCTCATTCCTTTTCTCAGCTATGTCGTTGGTGTCTATGTGCACCACGACTTCTGGTTGCTCCCCCTCCCCCTTAAGAATCCTGTAGACTCAGTCTGAGACATCCCTGGCCCTGACACCCAAGAAGTAACTGACCTTCTGGGAGTCTCGTTCGCGACCACAGAGTCTCCTATCCGTTCCCCTAACCATTGAGTCTCCTATCACTATTGCTTTTCTATTTTCCCCCTTCACTTCTGAGCCACAGAGCCAGGTTCAGCGTCAGAGACCTGGCCGCTAGGGCCTTCCCCCAGTAGGTCATCCCCCCCAACAGCATCCAAAATGGTAAACTTGTTTTTAGGGGAACGGCCACGGAGGATCCCCGCACTGTCTGCCTGTTTCTTTTCCTTCCCCTGATTGTAACCCAGCTACTCTTGTCCTGCACCTTGGGTGTGGCTACCTCCCTGTAACTCCTCTCTATCACCCCCTCTGCCTCTCGGATGATCCAAAGTTCATCCAGCTCCAGCTCCAGTTCCCTAACGTGGCCTTGGAGGAGCTGGATTGGGTGCAGTTCCCACAGGTGCAGTCAGTGGGGACGCCACTGGTGTCCCTCACCATTCACATCCTACAGGCGAAGCATGGAACTCCCCTAGCCTCCATCCCCTCTGATCTGAATTCCCAAAGAAATTTATGAGGAAAAAAAAGATTAAACGCTCGTTAGGCCCTTATATATACTGCTGCTACTCTCTCAAGTGAACCCTCTAAAATTGGTGATTCTGCTAAATGATACAAAGATAGCTTGCTGCCCCCAAGAAACAAAAAAAAAAAAAAAAAACTCTCACCTTGCAGAATGTAGCTGCCCTGTGAACCAACTGGAACTCTACCCTCCGACTCTGCTCCTAGTCAGCTGCACTCTCTGTAAACCTCCGGCTCCCTTGACGCTCTTCTTCAAACCCAAACATCAACTTTTTAAGTTAATTTACTAAATAAAAGAAAGACTAGACTTTAGATAAAAATGAACCATTAATACCCCTTAATATCCCTCAGTCACCAAACTCCCACTATAGCACTCAAATGCACACAAATTCAGCACTCCAGTGCAAACAATAGCATGAACCAGTTGGGATAAATGGCATTCTTTTGTGTTGTAGATTTAATGTAACTCAATGTCAAATTGTGACTCACTTTTAATAAAGGTACCTTACTGTAAAGTTTAGTTGTTTTTCTTCAACTTACGATATTTTTCAAAATGTAAGACTTCTAAACTGCAGACTGGTGCCTCACTATTTATATCCTCAGCTTACATGTGATATTATAGTTGAGTGGCTATGGTGTGGTACTCAGTATTGAAAAATTATCTACACACATCAGAACTTGAACGATTGCAATTAGAAGAAGTTTTATCAGCAATGATTCACATTGGAGATTGCCAGTCTATGGGATGCCCAGAGAGGATATTAAGCAATTAACTTCCCATGTCTTTATCGACCTGGTTTCAATCAATATTTTCAGGCCAAAGTTTATCCAAGTTCAAGTTCAGCAAGAAACCTATTGAAGACAAACATTGTTACGATTTGGATTAAGTGTGAGTGAATAATGTCAGGAAGGCAAGGCAAAATACAATGAAGTCTGGTACACACACTTATGATTTTAACCAGGACAGGTAGAAATGTCAATGACATTATAATTGTTGCAATAATTTTCATTGTGATTTAATTTTTGTTGAAATGTTTTGGAATTGAACAATGTGGACAATATTACAATAATGAAAATGACACATGGTCTAATTTTCTCTAAAGTGGTAGTATCCAAGGGTTATTACCATCAGCAGTATTTCAATTACTTTCCATCTTGGATAGTAATTCTACCATTCAAATTAAAGCTTGTTTCTTCCTCTCCTTTACTGAGGCATTAACTGTCACTAGAACGGAATACTATTGATTTCAGTATACAAAGGGCGTATTCTTCTCTTAATTTATTACGTTCAATTTTCCAGTCAAATTGGAAGTTATATTTCTGCCTGAAGGAGATCGATTTTCAGCTGCTGTTAATCTTGTTTCATTCCGATCAAATGGACACAATAATAATCACAGTCATTTTATCTGAGCAAATTACAGAAGCCACTGTAATCATTGAGATCTGCCATGTGTAGACTCAACAGATGATCACATCTACTTACCTTTAAATCACTACAAGCAAAAATGGCTTGAATATAGTGGCTGCTCACATTACGTACAGCAATTGGACATTGGATATCTTGAAGACAAATATCAGCTCTATGTAATTTACATCTAATCCTCCCTGTCCCTGAAATATCCTCCATAAACCTCGGCACCTGAAAACTAATAAAAAACCATCTCATTTGTTCTCAAACTACCACAAGTGGAAGCTCACTGTTATTTGCACAATAGAGGAGCATCTGCAGGAATCATTTGAGAAAACACACAAAACACCTGTTGGGAAGTGCAGTAAACTTCATTGCTAGAGAGTTAATTCTCTTTTGGAATGCATTCTTGTCAGCTTACTTGACGCATAATTTTCTCAATTGAGGGAGATGAACTAGGTATAAATCTCAAGGTAAACAATATCCTTTATACAGATAAACAGTACTACAGCCAGAATACTTTCTAAAGAGAATAGCAACGTGATAAGCAAGTAATAAATTAGAATGTGCATCTCAAGGTACTTGTATTCTTTGTTTTGTATAATAGCTTCTCATGAACTTTGTCATTCCCTCAGTGATTCATAAGAAAGTGATTTATTGAATGCCGCATTTAATATTGTAGTCTGTGTTTTCCCAATTTAACTTACATGTAATTCTACATTGTTGAAACCTGCTGATCATCTTTATTGTGTTTGAGGTTAATGGGGTTATTGCCATTTAGAAGTAATGCCTGATCATTAAAATAATGTGATGAAATTATTTGCAAATTTAACAGCTGGATTTGACAATCAATGGCAGAAGGTGCTGATTTGTGAAAAATTATTTCCAAGCATTAGTAGCTGGTGAAGCACATGTGTGTGGTCCATGTACTCCTCATATTAATCTTGTTATGTCATCAAATTTGCAGATCCTATGCAAATAACTTCATTGTGGTGTTAATGTACGCCTACTTGTGACAATAATGATTATTATAATAAGTAGCCCGATAATAAACATTCAGAGAGATCTGAACGAAGGGGCCTTTCACAGTCACTTCATTGCAGTGTTAATGTAAGTCTACTTCTGACAATAAAGAGTATTATAAAGATTATTATAAAGATCATTATAATCATTATAAAATTTATAGTTGTCCTAGGGAAAAATGGATGGACAAGACAATACATTATGTCAAGGATAGGGACTATAATGTGTGCATTCAATGAAAAGGTGTTCATTTGCAAAGATAGAGAAGAAATGATAGAGAAGAAAAAGACTATGAATGTAATTATTGATTGTTTGATGGATAATTTCAGTCACTGTGAAGCCAAAACTAACAGAACTAATTGAATACTGCAATCCATCTCAATGGCAATTGATTGAGTTAAAAACCCTACTTTTCTATTGGAATAGTGACCAGGATGAACGTTGGACTTCGGGCTGTAAATGTAATTATGAGAAGAGACTCACAGAGGTCTATTTGTATCCAATGGGGAAAAGGTTATTAGGAATGATGTGATCAATGGCTTTAAACTGCTGAGAGGCATAGATGCTGTGTGTCTATCTCAGCAGAGTTTTTACACAGGCTCTGCCGGAAGGACTAAGGGATACAAGTTCAAAATTAATAATTGTCAAGAGATAACACAGGTTAGAAGAAATAACTTTCACGTAGAGGAGGGAACATATGGAGCATATGCAAATTAATGTAATGCAGTATCACTTAACACATTCACAAAAGAGCTGTTGGAAATTTTCGACGAACGATTTAAAAGGCTGAGAAGGTCAAAGATTCCACAAGAAATATTGATTCTTGTGGTCAGGAGATATATGTTACTTATGGAGACCGACCAGTTAATGTTGAATAGTTGGAACATGGAGATGTGTTGCAGCTCTGGACTTTCACTTGATTACACTCGGGGAATATTAGAAATAGCATCAGACCACCCAACCCCTTAAGCCTGTTCCATCATTCAATAAGAATGATCTGATTGTGTCCTTAACTTTATTTTCCCGTCGGTCCCCCTTAACTATTTCATAGGGAACCACAGGATATGATGTTTGAGAAGCCATTGCCAAGGCAAACCCACTGACTCCACTAGCAAAGGGAGCTTAAAAGTACAACTTGCATCCCTGTGGTTCCCTTTGAAATGGGTCTGGACAGTCCCAGGTGTGACATAACCCTATTGGTAGTTCTTTAAGCATAACGAGGTTGAAATTGCAAGCCTCCTTGTCTTTTGTGATTACAATGGGTAAAAGGAGGTGTGAGATTCCAAAAGCAGTGAAAATAATTATTTTGTTTTTGAATCTTCTGGTGGATGTTCTCACACAAACGGTCAGCATTGTGATAAGGTGACTTGCAGCAGCTACCCTTTAATCCAGCAGGAAATCCATTTAAAAATAGCAATAAGAATATAGTTCTGAACAATCAGTGTTGGGTTTTCTTTTCATTTCATAAGAACCCAACAATTAGGAAAATATTGGCCAGGATCTCCTGGCCTCGACGTTGTCTGCAGGGATCCCAGCTGTTCGTGCCGGCAGGATTGTCCAGTCCTGCTGACAGCGAGCACATCCTGGGTTTCCCAGCGGTGAGAGATGTATTTAACAGGAAACCCTGACTATTAGTGATTCATGTGCAAGGACACCCAAGCCCTTCTGTACCATAACATTCTGCAGTCTCTCTCCATTTACACATTATTCTGATTTTCTAATTTTCCAACCAAAGAGGACAGCCTCATATTTTCCCACATTATATTCCATCTACTAAATCTTTGCTCACTGACTTAAGCAATCTATAGCTCCTTGAAAACTCTTTGTATCTACATTACAATTTCCTTTCCCATCTATCTGCAGTAGTGTCAACCAATATGGCTACCAGATCTCCTATCTTCATATTGATGTAGCTTATAAACAGTTGAGGCACGAGCACGAATCCCTGTGGCATTCCAATAATTACCGGAGATTGGATTACATGAGTAAAATGCTTTTAAAGGCAGGTTATATATACATGGTATGTGTATGACAGTCATGATGGGCCAAATAGTCTTTTCATTTCACACTTCTTTAAATTCAAAATAGAAGTTGTTACTTTTTGGAAAGTGCATTTTCTACCAGGGATCAATAAGTGTTGTGTTAATAGACTCATCTATGGCAGATAGATTTAATAGGCTGATAAAATATACTATTCGAAATTTCAGACATAATTATTCCATGATTTGTATGCTGTTCAATCTGAAAATGTTGTACAGTGAGTTACAGCACCCAGAGTTTTTTTTAAATAAATTTAGATTACCCAATTATTTTTTCCAATTAAGGGGCAATTTAGCGTGGCCAATCCACCTACACTGCACATTTTTGGGTTGTGGGGGCGAAACCCACGCAGACACGGGGAAAATGTGCAAACTCCATGGACAGTGACCCAGAGCCGGGATCGAACCTGGGACCTCAGCGCCGTGAGGTAGCTGTGCTAACCACTAGGCCACCGTGCTGCCCAGAGCACCCAGAGTTAACTAAGAAAACTCATTTCATTTAGTTAGGCAATTTAAAATTGACTGTTAAATGAAAGCCAGTAATGTACTTTGCAAAATGCTACTCTTAACCTGTAAGATATCTGCACAGGTTATTGAACATTTAGTTACCTTTTTTCCAGGACATAATTCTGGTATGTCATTGCATTACTGCATTATCAAATAATAAAAATGAAGAGCATTTAATACGTGTCATGATATTCAAACACACACATCATGATGGACACACTAACAGGCAAATCAGAGTACACAACACCACAACCAATCACAGACAAGAACACCAACCACATAAAAAGCATGAGCACGACACCTGGTGGTCAGTAGGTCTGGGGAGAAGGGAACAAGAAAGAGCTGTTAAAACATCACAAGCAGGGAACCCCCACGTGCAGAGTGCAAAGACCAAACTGTAAATAGTAAGTTTAAATAAAATAGCGTTGTACCATATACAACCGTGTTGGCTCATCTGTGTGTCAGAACACCCAACACCACATGGTACAGGAGTGGATCGATACCTGCCTACTAACCTGCCATTCTGGACATGGACCACACCGACAAACCGCAGCCGATGCAAATCGCGGGGAACCTAGGTACCAACTGGAAGCTCTACAGGCAGCGATTTGACCTGTACATCCGTGCCACCGAAAAACAGAATGCCTCGGATGACACGAAGATTGCAATGCTCCTCTTCTACGCAGGTCAGCACGCCACCAACGTCTTCAACTCACTGGTGTTCGAAGAAGGCGAAAACCAATCCAAATATGACACGGTCATCCTCAAACTGGACCAGCACTTTCAAGTTGAAGTAAATGAAAGTTTTGAAAGATACCTCTTTCAGCAACGCCTGCAAGGTAAGGAGGAGCTTTTTCAACCCTTCTTGACGCACCTCCGGATTCTAGCGCAGTCCTGCGGTTACGGCACCACCACAGAGTCCATGATCAGGGACCAGATTGTTTTTGGCGTTGCCTCTAGTGGCCTACGCCAGCAGCTTCTTAAAATGAAAAGCCTCACCTTAGCGTCTGCTGTGGAAGCCTGTGTCCTCCACGAAAATGCTACCTGCCGTTTTGCCCGATTTCAGGCGTCCGAGTTGGCACGGAGGGGGTCCCCAGCCGTCGAATCGGCAAGCCAGGCCGCCCACGACGTCGAACGCATCCAGGTCGTCGATTACTTCCCGACCCACGGCCCGGGCGACAGCGGCCGCTTCCCGCGCTTTTCGCGGTCTCCCGCGCAGGTGCGCGCCAAAAATAACGGCCACAACGAGGGACGCACTGCGCAGGCGCGCCCACCGCAAGATCGCACTGCGCATGCGCAGTGGCGCAACGAACGCCGTGACGTCATGACGTGCGGCAATTGTGGAGCTCTACATTTAAAAGGGCAATGTCCTGCAAAAAACCGACAGTGCCTCAGATGTGGCAAGATGGGCCACTACGCAGCCCACTGTCATTCGGCTCAACCCATGGATCCGGCGCATCCTCGACAATCTCGCAGACAAGTCAGGACCGTCCAGCCCACGCATCAAGACTTCCAGTTAAGTGATGCAGATGACCAGGATGCCTTCCGCGTTTCCGTCATTGATGTCAACAAGGTCAATGCCATCAATCCAGCCGATGAGTGGTGTGCCACCCTGACGGTCAACCGATCGCGCGTCGCCTTCCGTCTGGACACCGGCGCATCCGCCAACCTGATTGCTTACTCTGCAGTCCAGGCCATGAAGGTCAAACCACCCATCACGCCATCCCGGCTCAAGATGGTTGACTATAACGGGAACGTCATCCCGTCCATAGGATCTTGCCAGCTACAGGTGACTCACAAGATGTACACGGCCACACTCCCCTTCGAAGTTGTCGGCTCATCAAAGGACTCGTTACTGGGCGCACAGGCGTGTAAGGTCCTTCACCTGGTACAGCGCATTATGTCTCTCTCTCCAGGTGAGATATCCGACTTCCCGGATGCTGAGTTCCACGCAAATCTCCATTCCCTCCTTGCTCACAACCAGGAGGTTTTTGAAGGCATGGGGACATTGCCATACACGTACAAGATTCGACTCAGACCGGACGCCATCCCTGTCGTTCACGCACCTCGCAGGGTTCCTGCGCCACTCAAAGACCGCCTCAAGGCACAACTGCAGATTCTTCAGGACCAAGGGGTCCTATCCAGGGTCACGGAGCCCACGCCATGGGTCAGCTCCATGGTCTGTGTAAAGAAGCCCTCTGGCGAGCTCCGTATATGTATAGATCCTAAAGATCTGAATAACAACATCATGCGGGAACACTATCCCATCCCGAAACGAGAAGACCTCACCAGCGAGATGGCGCGAGCCAGAATATTCACTAAATTGGATGCGTCCAAAGGATTCTGGCAGATCCAACTGGACCCGGCCAGCTGAAGACTATGCACATTCAACACCCCTTTTGGCAGATTCTGCTACAACCGGATGCCATTCGGCATCATTTCAGCATCTGAAGTTTTCCACCGCATTATGGAGCAGATGATGGAAGGCATCGAAGGGGTACGTGTATATGTGGACGATATCATCATTTGGTCCACCACTCCGCAGGAACACATGCATCGTCTACGACGTGTCTTTACCCGCATACGACAAAATGGCCTGCGTCTCAACCGTGCGAAGTGTGCCTTCGGCCAGACGGAGCTGAAATTCCTCGGGGACCACATCTCAAGGTCAGGGGTCCGTCCCGATGCAGACAAGGTTAGCGCCATCACAGCCATGCCACGACCGGCTGACAAGAAGGCTGTCTTAAGATTCCTGGGCATGGTCAACTTCGTTGGGAAGTTCATTCCCAACCTGGCTTCTCATACAACAAATATGTGCCATCTCGTAAAAAAATCGACAGAATTCAACTGGCACCAATCGCATCAGCGGGAATGGGAGGAGCTCAAGCACAAACTGGTCACGGCACCAGTGCTGGCCTTCTTTGACACGACTCGCCCTACAAAGATCTCAACAGACGCCAGCCAATCTGGTATTGGAGCGGTACTCTTGCAAAAAGACAGCACGTCGTCATGGGCCCCGGTTGCATATGCCTCACGAGCCATGACCCCTACCGAACAGCACTACGCGCAAATCGAAAAAGAATGCCTGGGCTTGTTAACTGGACTGGACAAGTTCCACGACTATGTGTATGGCCTGCCACGATTTACGGTCGAAACTGACCACCGCCCCCTGGTCAACATCATTAACAAAGACCTGAACGACATGACTCCTCGCCTCCAGCGCATCTTACTTAAACTCAGGAGGTACGATTTTGAACTGATCTACACTCCGGGGAAGGAGCTCAGCTTGGCGGACACTCTTTCCCGAGCAGTGAGCACACCACCAGATGCGGAGGGGTTCGTGCGTCAAATTGAGGCACACGTAACTCTGACAGCAGCAAATCTGCCAGCTGATGATCCTAGTCTGGCCCACATACGCGCAGAGACGGCGACTGACCCCCTTCTGCAGCGAGTGATGCGCCACATGACGGAAGGGTGGCTAAAAGGGCAGTGCCCCCAGTTTTATAATGTGCGAGATGATCTCACCAACATAGACGGGGTCATAGAATCATAGAAGTTTACAGCATGGAAACAGGCCCTTCGGCCCAACCAGTCCATGCCGCCCAGTTTTTACCATTAAGCTAGTCCCAGTTGCCCGCACTTGGCCCATAAACCTCTATACCCATCTTCCCCATGTAACCATCTAAATGCTTTTTGAAAGACACAATTGTACCCGCTTCTACTACTACCTCTGGCAGCCCATTCCAGACACTCACTACCCTCTGAGTGAAGAAATTGCCCCTCTGGGCCCTTCTGAATCTCTCCCCTCTCACCTTAAACCTATGCCCTCTAGTTTTAGACTCCCCTACCTTTGGGAAAAGATGTTGACTATCTACCTTATCTATGCCCCTCATTATTTTATAGACCTCTATAAGATCACCCCTAAGCCTCCTACGCTCCAGGGAAAAAAGTCCCAGTCTATCCAGCCTCTCCTTATAACTCAAACCATCAAGTCCCGGCAACATCCTAGTAAATCTTTTCTGCACTCTTTCTAGTTTAATAATATCCTTTCTATAATAGGGTGACCAGAACTGCACACAGTATTCCAAGTGTGGCCGTACCAATGTCTTGTACAACTTCAACAAGACGTCCCAACTCCTATATTCAATGTTCTGACCAATGAAACCAAGCATGCCGAATGAAATCACACAGGATCGTTATTCCGCACAGCGTGCGCCAGATGATTCTTCATCAACTACACGAAGGCCACTTGGGCGTCGAAAAATGCAGACGAAGGGCCCGGGAGGCGGTATATTGGCCGGGTATTAATGAAGACATAGCCAACATGGTGCTCAACTGCACAACCTGTCAGATGTTTCAGCCGGCGCAACCTCCGGAAACACTTCTACCACACGAGATGGTGACGTCCCCCTGGGCGAAGGTGGGTGTTGACCTATTTCACGCGCTCGGCAGAGATTACATCGTTATTATAGACTACTTCTCAAACTACCCGGAAGTCATGCCTCTCCATGATCTGATGTCGTCCGCAGTCATTGGGGCCTGCAAGGAAACATTTGCTCGCTATGGCATTCCAAGGACTGTCATGTCAGACAATGGACCCTGTTTCGCCAGCCGTGAATGGTCGTCCTTTGCCGCAGCATATGGTTTCACTCATGTGACATCCAGCCCTCTGCATCCACAATCGAACGGGAAGGCTGAAAAGGGTATCCACATCGCCAAGCGGCTCCTGTGCAAGGCGGCTGCTGCCGGATCGGACTTTAACCTTGCCTTGCTGGCCTATCGATCGGCCCCGCTATCCACGGGTCTCTCGCCAGCGCAGCTACTAATGGGTTGCTCCCTCAGGACGACGGTACCTTCCATCCTGGCACCAACAACAGACCATGAGGCGGTTCTTCGGAACATGCAACTGCAGCGTGATCGCCAGAAAAGTCGGTATGACACACGAGCGACGGACCTGCCCCCCCTGTCCTCCGGAGACAAAGTACGCGTCCATCAACCGTATGGTGGCTGGTCAGCACCGGCTGAAGTCCTCCGACAAGTGGCTCCCCGCTCGTTCCTGGTTCGCATGCCGGATGGTTCCGTGCGTCGCCGCAATCGGCGCGCCCTTCGCCGACTTCCACGCTCACAGCCACACAGTACGCACACGCAAGATCCTCAACAGGCTTCCGAGGATGACTTTGTGGAGCTGCCGCACATCACGCCCTTTCCATCGCCACCCATGGCCATGCCTGCACAGCAGCCGGTGGTTCTTGATCCACCTTTGAGGCGGTCAACCCGAACTCGTCGCAAGCCCATTAGACTGGACTTATAATACCGTTCATATGTTTAACAAGTTGCACAATTTTACATGATAACCTGTTGTTGTTTATCGTTCCAGATGTCGTCTGACTGGACAACTGTTCAAGTTTTTTTTTTTTCTTCTTCTCTCGTTCGCATTTATGTTATGTTATGGTACAACTTGGTTCATGTGACGCACCCGACATCGCCCCATGTACATAGTTCCGTCATATGCACATGCTGCACACGACACACACACACTCTCAGATGCACTCACGACACGATCATATTTATTACCACGTAGGCACATATCTTTGTAAAAAGGGGGGATGTCATGATATTCAAACACACACATCATGATGGACACACTAACAGGCAAATCAGAGTACACAACACCACAACCAATCACAGACAAGAACACCAACCACATAAAAAGCACGAGCACGACACCTGGTGGTCAGTAGGTCTGGGGAGAAGGGAACAAGAAAGAGCTGTTAAAACATCACAAGCAGGGAACCCCCACGTGCAGAGTGCAAAGACCAAACTGTAAATAGTAAGTTTAAATAAAATAGCGTTGTACCATATACAACCGTGTTGGCTCATCTGTGTGTCAGAACACCCAACACCACAATACGAAAGACATTTAAACTGAGAACCTTTCTGTCCAAATAATTAACTTCCATAGTTTGAGTGAGACCATGGTTATTTTTTTGTTCAATGTTGAGTCCTCCGTCACAGAAAGTAGACAGTTTATTGGAAATGTTACAATCGGGTGATACACTGTTGTCTCCAAGAATCTAGTAGAATCTAGTAAAATCCTGAACAGAAAACTGGACCAGTTCCATTTCCAGTCAAATCCTTTAACTTGAACAGTTTGTTCAGGTGGCTTTCTAAGATTATTTGATACAGTTTTATTCCTCACGGGTGAACTAACTGCATTACTGATTTTTGCCCAAAACGGTTTTAATTTTGTCTGTCATCAAGTATCTCATTAATGTTCTTGGAGCCAGACAATCACAGCACAACAGTGACATCTACTGATGCTTCTAATGTTTAGGAAATGGAAGAGATGATTCTCTGGGAGTTAATGGGTGCACAGATGTGAAGAAAAGAATAATGGATATTCCTTCTACTTTGTGGTTAACCTTAGCATCATTTAATGTAAAATGAATGTAATGGCATTGGAAAAAAGGGGGAAAAATGATTCTGGAGAAAATGCTACATTCTTTATGTTTGTGGTGAGGAGGTAGGAAAACCAAAAACAAAGTTCCTTCAAATCAAGAATGAATAAAATGAAAGGTGAGTAAACATTAATCTGTCTAATTTAGGTGATAGTTAATATTTTCATTGAACAAGATGGCCAGAATTCTATGGCCGCTGGGTTCACTTTTCCCGCCAGCAGCACACCCCCACCCATGTATTTCCCGGCAGCATGGAGTGGCTTCAATGGGGTGATAAGCAGCGGGAAGAGAGAACCCACAGCCAGCGGACAACACACGGCCGAGAAACACATGGCTGGGGAATCGGAGAATCCAGCCTCATATCTCTGATTGTTTTTATACAGTTGTAAATCGCATCAAGAGCAGAGTTAGGCCCATTCCAAAAGGTTTAAATGGTTCAAGATTAAATTTGGATTTTTTTTTAAATGAAATGCATTGGTGTTTAGAAGAAACATATACAGAGTTGAGAAATAACATCCAATTTATTTCATAGAATCATAGAATTTGCAGTGCAGAAGAAGGCCATTCAGCCCCTCGAGTCTGTACCAACCCTCCGAAAGAGCCACCACGCCTCCACTCTATCTCCGTAACCTAACCTTTTGGACTCTAAGGGCCAATTTATCATGGCCAATCCACCCAGCCGACACGTCTTTGGACTGGGGGAGGAAACTGAAGCACTGGGATGAAACCCACGCAGACACAGAGAGAAAGTGCAAACTCCACACAGACAGTCACCCGAGGCAGGAATTGAACCCTGGTCCCTGGATAGGTGAGGCAGCAGTGCTAACCACTGGGCCACCCAGACGCCCACAATTGAGAAATGTTTGCAGGAAGAGACAGGGAAGTATGAAGACAAGAACAATTAAAATTACAAATAGTGGAAAGGCATTAATAAAATGAAAATATAACTGTAGCACTCACACTGCAGCACAAACCTCAAAAACTAATCAATAGTAATATTTGAGCTTGAAGGTTGGAAGGGTTGTGGCAAATGACTTTCATTTGGTTGGCTTGAAATGTATAAGAGATTAAAGATTTTTATCACTGTTAAAAGATCATTGAAGAGCAGTAAGAACATTGGGGATGATGTCAGTCATTGGCCTAAGCATGGGATGGCTACAGCGAATTGGCACAAAATTTATTTCTTCCAATTTGAATCCATTATTTAAATCAAGTAGGAAAAAACAAAACAAGTCACTGACTGGAAACCTGAGACTTAAATAAAATTTAATATTGTGACGACCGACGGGCAGGAGAGATACAGATAAATATGTGTAAATAATTTGTTAATATTTCAATACCTGACAACCTGTTTTTAAAATAAATATTTTGAATGACCAACATGTTTAATTTAAACTAGACTTTAAAAAAAAACATTAAATACCTTGTTGGCTCTAAAGTAGAAAATTGGGTGTTCCCTTCTTTAATTTGTGTCTTGCTTTTGACCGTTTAATTTTCTTACACTATCTTTGAGAATACTCCGTGCATGGAAGCTATGGTGGCTCAAGACATACACTGAAGGCTTCCAGGAGTTAACAAATGATGACGAGCAAAGATATTAAGTAACAGGCACAGAACACAGTATAACTGGTCTTAACACTTCAGCTCCTGGGTCCACCCTGCTGGGAGGACTACTCCCAAAGCCCTGCCCAAACTTCCCATTGGGCAGGGTTTGTACAATTCCGCACAATTGGCCCCATGCCGGTCACATGGTCCATTAAACCTACCCTCTTAAAAGGACCATGTTACCACATCCCTCCCGCCGCTTTAAGTCCCTTATTACAACTATTCCAAAAAGGCTAAATGCAGAAGTTACAAATTTTGTAAGAGACAATAGGGAAAAGAGAGTCCATCAAAAGGTCAATCAGTCCGGAGATGTCCGGGTCCTCCCAGACCCCTGCAGTCATTGGCTGCATACCAGTCTTGGTATCCTTATGGGTAATCGAATTATCAGCAGTCTATGTCACTTCAGGAGACACCACCACAATGACAGGCGAACTGACCTCGCCAGCTTCGACAACTGCAGCTGGCTGAGTAGATTCAGGAACCCCTGACTCCCCTTGACCAGACAAAATGACAGGAGTGTTCAAAATACTGGTGAGACTTGTTTACTCCAAGCTGAAGGGCACCACCCCACGACTCCTCAAGTGCTTCCTGACAGTCTTCCCATTCATATTGAGCACATATGACATTGGCCCAGACTGGGCCTCAGCCCATCCCACTAACCAAGGCGGACCTGAAGTGAAATTACAGCCCAAAACAGGGGCTCTGACCCGGAACGACCTGTCACCCTTCTGCTCTGATCATTGACTCTTCTGACAGGCCTAACATACTTTGACCTTCCCCACCAAATTTGGAAACATAAGATCCAATCGTGTTCTCAAACAATGCCCCATAAGCAGCTCAGCAGGGGTGACCTCTGTGGTGGAATGGGGCGATGAGTTGTACACCAACAAAAAACTCACCAATGGCTGGTGAAGTGGTTTATCAGATTGCATTCTTGAAGGTCTGTACAGCCCTCTCAGCCAATCTGTTAGATGCTGCGTGGTTCGAGGCAGTCCTTGTGTGTCATATGCCATTTGTTCGTACAAAAACCTGGAAATAATCGCCAGTAAAAGGAGTGCCCTTGTCCAACACTATTGATTTGTGAAATCTACGAATGGCAAACACTTGGCGCAAGGCATCCACCGCAGTTACCATGTCGTGGTCCGCAACTCTTGAACAGATAGCCACTTAGATGGGCATCCCCCAGAACTAAAAACATTTTGCCCATAAAAGCGCTCGCGTAGTCAACATGGACCCATGTTCACGGATGACCTGGTCATTCCCAAGGGTGAAGAGTAGCAGATGGAGGCAAGGACTGCTACGTTGGGCAAGGGTGGCACTGTTGCACCGATTCTTCAACAGCTTTATCTATGCCTGGCCACCCAATGTAGCTGCGTATCTGCATCTGCATCTTTGTTTGCTCTGGGTGGATGCTTTGTAGCTCTTGTGGAGGCCCACAAAAGCATGCCATCCTCATAGGTCAACTTGTCCTGACAGGTGAAGTAGTGCTTTAGTTGCTCATATGTCTCGTAGTGCCACCCAGTCTGTATCATTCTTTTCGCTTTTGATGGTATGGGGTCTCTCTGGGTCCAATCTTGAGTGTGTCTGGTGGACACCAGCATAATGTCCAGCTTATTCAAGGCCAATATGGTCTTCTGGGCTACTGGTGGCGGTGGAATGCTCTTTGGCTTGGTTGGCGACTCAATGCATTGGGAATTTGCCTGCCGTGCCGGTGCTGAAAAGCATAATTGTAAGCCGCCAGCAGCAAGGCCCAACTTTGCACCCTCGCTGAAGCTATGGGTGTAATGGGTTGTCTTCTCTTAAAAGGCCCAATAAAGGCTTATGTTTGGTCACAATGTCAAACTGCTGTCCATACACATATTGGTCGAATTTCTTTTTGCTGTATATAACTGCTAAGCCCTTCTTCTTGATCTGGGCATAGTTCTGTTCCACTTCTGAACGGGTCCCTAAAGCAAAGACCATGGGGCACTCCCATTTTGTAGAATAAAAATGCCCCAATGCCGTAACATACCATCACATGCCAGCATGATCGGTTTTCCTGGTCAAAATTCACCAAGAGGTTCGAGGACTGCAAGGATTGCTTCACTACTTGAAAGGCTTCCTCTTGGGGCTCTCTCCATTTACACCGCTGATGCTTCTTTAGTAGCTGGTGTAAAGGCCAATGTTGATGCTAAATTTGTAATGAACCTTCCATAATAATTTACCATACCAAAGAAGGATTTGAGCTCACAGACACTTTTGAGTGTAGGTACTTCGCATATAACTTTCACCTTTTCTTCCAGGAGATGCAACCCTGTCGCATCAAAGTGAAATCCTAGGTACATCACTTCTGACACCTGGAAAGTACACTCTTCGCATTTGATACGGACCCCGGCATCCCAAAGCTCTTTAATACTTCCTCCAGGCTAGACGTGTGTTCCTCAGGGTAGTGCCAGTGAGTAATATGTCATCAAGGTGGATCATTACTTTGAGAATTCCTTCGAGGAATATTTTCCATCACGCTGGAAAATAGTGCAAGCTGAAGCGATGCTGAATGGTGTACTTATATATTGAAAGAGGGCATTGTGGGTATTTATGGAGCAAACTTCTGAGACTCTTCATCCAATTCTAGTTGCAGGTCGACATGACTAAGGTCCAATTTTGAATAAATAAGGCCAACTTAGCATCAAAGTCCTTGATCTGGGGAATCGGTTACCTATCAAGCCGGTCAGCCTGATTTCTGGTTAGTATATAGTCCCCACAAATACTTATTGAATGTTCTGGTTTGAGAACAGGAACTATTGGCGCTGCCCACTCTGTAAACTGAACCGGCTTGATTATGTCCAGCTCTTCCAACCTCTTGAGCTCTGCCGCAACCTTCTGGTGCAATGCGTATGGCACTGGTCTAGCTCTGAAGAACTTGGCCATCAAATCCGAATTGACCTAGATTTTGACTTTGATGCCTTTAATCTGGCCTAGTTCCTTGTGAAAAACCTCTTCCTACCTCCTGAGAACATCTTGGAGGACACCATTGGATATTTTGAAAATTTCCAGCCAATTAAGCATAATCTTCTGCAACCAGTCTCTTTCCATCAGACTGGGTCTATGCTCTTCCACATCAATTAAAATGTGGAGATGCCGGTGTTGGACTAGGGTGAGCACAGTAGTCTCGCGGCAGACATGGAGGAATGCATCAGGCGAATGAGGCTCCGGGAATTCTTCCACAGACCCCAAGAGGCCGACAGCGAATCCAAGGAGACTACCAATGAACTGGAACAGCAGACTGAGAGATCTGCGCTGTGGCAACCGAAGAGGAAAGAGTCGAATTGGACCCCTCCGGAAGGCCACTGCACTAGACTCGACATGTATGCTCAAGCCATCAGGAGTTGCGTCAATGCCAGATTCATCAGTCACATTCACAAGACAGCCCCGAACATCACCCAAGCACAACGCAACGCCATCCGCGCTCTCAAGACCAACTGCAACATCGTCATCAAACCAGCAGGCAAAGGAGGGGCCACTGTCATACTGAACAGAACGGACTACTGCAAAGAAGTATACCGACAACTCAACAACCAGGAACACTACAGACAGTTACCCGCAGATCCGACCAAGGAACACATCCGCCAACTCAACAGACTGATCAAGACCTTGGATCCAGACCTTCAGAGCACCCTACGTGCTCTCATCCCATGTACTCCCCGCATTGGAGATCTCTACTGCCTCCCGAAAATACACAAGGCCAACACACCAGGCCGTCCTATCGTTTCAGGCAATGGGACCCTGTGTGAGAACCTCTTTAGCTACATCAAGGGCATCTTGAAATCCATCGTACCAGGTACGCCCAGCTTCTGTCGTGACACGACGGACTTCCTACAGAAACTCAGCACCCGTGGACCAGTTGAACCAGGAACATTCCTCGTCACAATGGACGTCTCGGCACTCTACACCAGCATCTCCCATGACGACGGAATTGCTGCAACAGCCTCAGTACTCAACACCGACAACTGCCAATCTCCAGACGCAATTCTGCAACTCATCCGCTTCTTTCTGGATCACCACGTCTTCACCTTCGACAACATGTTTTTCATCGAGACGCACGGAACAGCCATGGGGACCAAATTCGCACCTCAATATGCCAACATCTTCATGCACAAGTTTGAACAAAACCTCCTTACCGCACAGGAACTTCAACCGACATATTAGTCACAGGAACTTCAACTGAAAGCGGCAACACAGGTGGAGAAGGTAGTCAAGAAGGCATACGGCATGCTTATCTTCATTCGCCGGGGCATTGAGTATAGGGATTGGCAAGTCATGTTGCAGCTGTATAGAACCTTAGTTAGGCCACACTTGGAGTATAGTGTTCAATTCTGATCGCCACACTACCAGAAGGATGTGGAGGATTTAGAGAGGGTGCAGAAGAGATTTACCAGGATGTTGCCTGGTATGGAGGGCATTAGCTATGAGGAGAGGTTGAATAAACTCGGTTTGTTCTCACTGGAACAAAGGAGGTTGAGGGGCGACCTGATAGAGGTCTACAAAATTATGAGGGGCATAGACAGAGTGGATAGTCAGAGGCTTTTCCCCGGGGTAGAGGGGTCAATTACTAGGGGGCATAGGTTTAAGGTGAGAGGGGGCAAGGTTTAGAGTAGATGTACGAGGCAAGGTTTTTACGCAGAGGGTAGTGGGTGCCTGGAACTCGCTACCGGAGGAGGTGGTGGAAGCAGGGACGATAGTCACATTTAAGGGGCATCTTGACAAATACATGAATAGGATGGGAATAGAGGGATACAGACCCAGGAAGTGTAGAAGTTTGTAGTTTAGTCGGGCAGCATGGTCGGCATGGGCTTGGAGGGCCGAAGGGCCTGTTCCTGTGCTGTACATTTCTTTGTTCTTTGTTCTTTGTAATACACCAGATACATCAATGACATTTTTTTCCTTTGGACCCACGGCGAAGAATCACTGAAACGACTACACGATGACATCAATAAGTTCCATCCCAACATCAGACTCACCGTGGACTACTCTCCAAAATCAGTTGCATTCTTGGACACACTCATCTCCATCAAGGACGGTCGCCTCAGCACTTTGCTTTACCGCAAGCCCACAGATAACCTCACAATGCTCCACTTCTCCAGCTTCCGCCCTAAACACATTAAAGAAGCCATCCCCTATGGACAAGCCCTCCGTATACACATGATCTGCTCAGACGAGGAGAAGCGTAACAGACATCTACAGACACTGAAAGATGCCCTAGTATGAACGGGATATGGCGCTCGACTCATCGATCGACAGTTCCAACGCGCCACAGCAAAAAACCGCACCAACCTCCTCAGAAGACAAACACGGGACACAACCGACAGAGTACCCTTCGTCGTCCAGTTCTTTCCCGGAGCGGAGAAACTACGACATCTTCTTCACAGCCTTCAACACGTCATCGATGAAGATGAACATCTTGCCAAGGTCATCCCCACACCCCCACTACGTGCCTTCAAACAACCGCGCAACCTCAAACAAACCATTGTTTGCAGCAAACTACCCAGCCTTCAGAACAGCGACCACGACACCACACAACCCTGCCATGGCAATCTCTGCAAAATGTGCCAGATCATCGACATGGATACCACCATTACACATGAGAACACTACCCACCAGGTACGCGGTACATACTCGTGCAACTCGGCCAATGTTTTCTACCTCATACGCTGCAGGAAAGGATGTCCCGAACTGTGGTACATTGGCGAGACCATGCAGACGCTGCGACAACGAATGAACGGACATCGCGCGACAATCACCAGGCAGGAATGTTCCCTTCCAGTCGGGGAACACTTCAGCAGTCAAGGGCATTCAGCCTCTGATCTCCGGGTAAGCGTTCTCCAAGGAGGCCTTCAGGACGCGCGACAACGCAGAATCGCCGAGCAGAAACTTATAGCCAAGTGCCGCATACATGAGTGCGGCCTCAACCGGGACCTGGGATTCATGTTGCATTACATTCACCCCCCACCATCTGGCCTGGGCTTGCGAAATCCTACCAACTGTCCTGGCTTGTGATAATTCACACCTCTTTAACCCGGGGTTACCCCTATCTCTGGATCTGTGAACACTTAATTAACTGCAAATGCTCGCATTCAAAGCATTGTCTTGCATCTTTGAATTTGTCTATATATATGTTTCTGGAACATACCTCTTCATTCACCTGAGGAAGGAGCAGTGCTCCGAAAGCTTGTGTTTGAAACAAACCTGTTGGACTTTAACCTGGTGTTGTAAGACATCTTACTGACATCAACTAAAGGCAGATTGGCCTCCTGCTCTTTGTACTCTGCTGGTATATTGGTGGTTCCGAGAATCTCAAAGTCTTCCTGGTGTACATGGAAAGATTTGCTGTTGACTATTCAAATTTAAATGTTGAGTTTCAGCACACAAATACTGAAAGTCTGCTTTCCCACTCCGGTCACCAAATCCCCATTGTCGGTTTCCATTTTGAGGGGTTTGCCGTTAACCTTTAAGAAAGTTTCAGTTGGCGCCGTCTTATTCAATTGGGCTGCATTCAACCGATACATTGCATGCTCTTCTTCAGAGCTCTTGAGTGGCACTGTGGGCTGTTGTTTTTTTTTTACATTGGTATGCTTTGCCTAGTGTGGCAAGATGCTTGAATGTTCCCCCTTCAGTTGCATCGGAAACACACAAACTCCCGAACATGACAGGTCTTCTAGGGATCGTCTTCCCAGAACAATAGCAGTCCATCTCTGACTTGGGGTGACGCCCCATCTTTTTCTCAGTCCTTTGACTCGGGTCCAGTCCTGAGGATCATGACTGGTTCCCTGCTGTGCCTATTGATCTTGCTGTGCAACAGGGTCCATACCACCCCATACTTGGTTAACCTCCCCTTCAGTCATGCTTTGGAACTCAGTGACACCTTTTTCAGTGCACTCCATTGCCTGAGCTATCTCGATCACTTTTTCCAATGGTTTCAGCCAGGAGATTCTTCTGGATTTTAAGGTTCAGGATCCCACAAACCAGCTATCATGCAATCTATCACCAAGCGTGGTCCTGAACTCACAATGCTTCGCGAGCTGGTGAAACTTGGCTAAGAAAGCTGAGACAGACTTTTCATGGTCTCTCACTGCATAGTTAAACTTATAACATTGGAGGATAATTGAGGGCCTTGGTTTGAAATGATCCTTGACCAATTTCACTACCTGGTCAAAGATAGTTGAGTTAGGTGCCTCCGGAGACATGGGCTGGATTCTCCACAGCCCCACACTGGGCCCAGCGCCGGTCCGGCGATTCTCCGGGCCCTGAAAATCGGTGCATGCGGGTAGTACTTTGTGCGGCTAGGGGGCCATTGCCAGAGGCTCGCCCAACAATCCTCCACTCCCGACCAGCCGAGTTCCCGTCGGCGTGGAACTAACATGCTATGGCCAGTCGGGGTTCTTGCGTGGCGGCTGCGGACTCAGTTCACGGCCGCCCTGGTGAGGGCGGGGGTATCGGGCACCGGGGGGAGCCTTATGGATGGCCAGGAGAGAGATCAGGCCAGAAGGATCCTCGCGCGTGCAGCCGATCGGGGGGGCCTACATCTTCCAGATGCCTCCGCGGTCCGAGTCCGCCATGGCGCTCGGGGCGGCCGCCAGAGGCCGCCGTCACGCGCATGCGCGGACTCGAAACCAGAAGTGCAGGGCCCCGTATGCACAGCCAAAGCTGCGTGTAGCACTCCGGGTCCCTGCTCGTCGCCTGAAGGTAAGTGAATCAGCTTGTATTATTTTGAGGAAGTTTTTACGCCGGCGTGGGGACATAGCCCCATTTTGGGAGAATCCAGCCCATGAGGTTCCTAATCAGGTTATACATATGGAACTGAAACACTGTCAGAAGTATCTGCTTGTCCACACCAATGATCTCATTCATGGTAAAAAAAAATAGCGGAGCCGTTCGATGTTGTAGCCACGTAAAATGGCTGATTCCTGATTAGAATGGTCAAACCCCGATCTAAAATGGCGAACGGAAGAGGCTGATGGGAAAATCAGCCAACAGGACTCAAACGGACAGCTGCAGGTAAAACAGTGTATTCGCCTCAAGGGGAATCCAGACAGACCGATGCCTGCAGCCATCAACATCACAACAACCCAGCCATCTGCATACTAAGCAGCCATTCCCGGGAACAATTGCTACACATTAGCAACATAAAGCCGATCCAGACCTTTTGGCGCCAGCAGAGGCTGACACAAAGAAAGGTAAACGACCACCCCCTGATCAAGGAATCACCCCATTATTGGAGCATATCGAACCAAGTGATTGGGACCAAGTCCAATCACTTGGAACCAGGGTCAAGGTACGCCCCGAGAGGTGGGAAGCCCCTGGGGACTATAAGAATAGGGGCCAAGTTCAACTTGACCCTTCTCTTCCTGCTCGCAACCTTCGCAAGAACCTTCGACAAAGAAACTGTAAGTTTGACTCCAGCGATCGCTACCCGATAGAGACTCCTAACCATCGACCTGTATCAGCCTTTGAATCCCATGGGCCCAGGACCAATTCGAAAGACCATTCGTTTCCCTGACCTGGTGGGCCATTTCCAAAGTTAAGTATTGGCCTGTTAGTTGTAGGTATTAGCCCAGAAGTAGGATTATTGTATAAGTATTAATTGCTGTATATAATAAACGAGTGTTGATTTAACTCTTATTAAGCGGTGTGCTGCATTATTAATCATTACTTAAACTTGAACCACGTGGCGGTATCAGAAAGATACCTTGCGACTCATGAGCAAAGGTGACAGAATTAGGGCTAATAAACTAAGGCTAATAAGAACAACAATGTACTGATTCCAATCCCTCAGCCCCTTGGTCAAATGGGTCTAGTTTACCTATAATAGGCATTTTCACTCACGGTTGAATGATTCTGAATCTTGCTGGAGTTTCTCTACTTTACAACTGCTCCTTCCTTTCCCCCTCATTTCATGACGGCTGTTGGTTACGATCAAAACTTTGACCTCGTTGCCAATGTGGTGGCTCAAGACATACACTGGAGGTTCCTAGTAGTTAACAAAAGGCAGTTAAGCAACAGGCACAAAATAATATACAACAGGCCTTAACTCTTCGGCTCCGGATCCACCTTGCCTGGGGTTCTGCTACCAGGCCCCCACGCAAACTCCCTGTTGGCCAGGGCGATTGGCCCTGAGTCAATCACGTAGTCTGTCAAGTCCCTCCCTCCCATCCTAAAGGGGCTGCATTACCACAGAAGCAAAACCAGCCTTCATTTAGAGAACTTTCCAAGATAGATAGTGATCATGACAATATCATGAAACTGGATTTAATTTTAAGTATGTTGTATTGAATCCTTCGTAAGATTCCTCCATGAATTATGTTATTTCCTCAGATGATTGCTTATGTGCATGACATTAGGTTTTGTCTTTTTATATAAGCAGGGAGCATGCCTCTGAAATCTGGTTCAAATTGGTTATTTAATTAATTGGAAGATGATGAAAGACAACCACAGATTAGAAGGAGTAAGCTGTTTCTAGAATTATGGGCGCGATTCTCCACTCCCGCGCCGGTTGGGAGAATCGCCTGGGTCGCCAAATTTTCCCGCGACGCCGGTCTGACGCCCTCCTGGATTCTCCCAAGCAGCGGGAACGGCCCCGTCAAGTTCTGCGCGGCGCAGGCCGGAGAATCGCCCGAGACACCCAAAATGGCGATTCTCCGGCACCCCTGCTATTCTCAGGCCCAGATGGGCCGAGCGGCCTGCCCAAAACGGCGGGTTCCCCCCTGCGGCCTGCGGGGGGGCGAGGGGGGATCCTGCACCGGGGGGGGCCTCAAATGGGGTGTGGCCCGTGATCGGTGCCCACCGATCATCGGGCCATCCTCTCGGAAGGAGGACCTCCTTTCTTCCACAGCCCCGCAAGATCCGTCAGACATCTTCTTGAGGGGCGGACTCGGAGAGGACGGCAACCACGCATGCGCAGGTTGGCGCCAGTTATGTGGCGCCGGCCGCGTCATGTATGTGGCGCCGCCTTTACGCGGCGCCAAGGCCTGGCGCGCGTAAATGACGCGGCGCCGCTTCTAGCCCATTATCGGGCCCTGAATCGGTCAGGATAGGGGCCGTTTCGCGCCGTCTTGAACCTCGACGGTGTTCGCGACGGCGCTAACACTCTGCCTCCATTTCGGAGAATCCCGCCCCATATTTTGGGTATTTCCAATGCTAGACAATATTGCAAATGGTCCTCTCTCCTCTGGCATTGTAGTCCTCCATTTACCATTGTGGTGTCTGGCCCCTCTAAGGGGTGATCAGCCAATTTAGTCACATGGCCCAGAAAAAAGCATTCAGAGGACAAAGGTGGGGGTTCACCCTAGCATGTACGGGTTTTTGCTTCAAATCGATTCCGGACGCTGACTGGCAGATATGAAGCTGCAAGACTTAAGATAGTATTTGTAAAGATAAAGGCCGGGTTTCTCCAATCCCACGGCCAGGTTCTAATGCCGGCGTGAAAAGCGGCGCCAACCACTCCGGCGTCAATGGTCCCCGATAATGAGGAATGCTCCCCTTCCTAGGGGGCTAGGTCAGCGGTGGAGTGGTCGTTCCAGCCGGCACGGAACGGCTGGTGCGAATTCGCGCAGGCGTGCTACGGCCGTCGTGATTCCACGCATGCGCGGTGACGCCAGTTATGCGCCGCCGGCCGCGTCATGATTCCGCACATATGCGGAACAGCCAGCGTGATTCCGCACATGTGCGGAACTGCCGGCATGATTCCGCGCATGCGCGTGCGTTCCCGTCTCCGCGCCGGCCCCCGGGCAATATGGCGGAGCCCTACAGGGGCCCGGCACGGAGGAACATAGGACCCAACGGAACCAGCCCTCCTGCCGACTGGTAGGCCCCGATCGTGGGCCAGGCCACCATGTCCCACCACCCCCCCCCCCAACCCCCCCATCCAGGATGCCCCCGCAGACACGCCTTCCAGGTCCCGCTGTATGGGACCTGAGTACCACACGCCGGAGGGACCCGGCTGAACTCGGGGGTCACTCGGCCTGTCGGGGCCCAGAGAATCGCCGGGGGGAGGTGGCGCTTTCAACTGTCGACCGGCGCGGCAGCAATCCCGCGGGCACCCAAGAATCGCGCCGGAGAATAGGTAAGCCGATGGCGGAGCGTGATTCTCGCGTCCCCCCAGGGATTCTCTGACCCAGCACGGGGTCGGAGAATCCCGGCCCAAGAATCGTTACTTGTTAAATACCGAGCTGGTGAGCCAAAGTTATTACACTCATTGTTCCTCTTCCTCAAACTACCTTAACCTCTCTGTTCAGTTTCCCTTTCCTAGTTTCCCTTTCCTGTATTTGATTTCCTCCAACCTAGATTCCATTCCTCTGGTAACATAAAATGAGCACAAACCGTTTGTGGTTTAGAGATTAAGGGGTTTAGGGAGGGAATTGCAGAGTGCAAGGCCAAGCCTTCGTCAGTGGTTGTGGGGTAAGAAAGTTCTGGTGACATAGCAGCACTAGAAAACTTTGCAGAGAAGTGAACGGGTGAGTCTATGCAAGGATTAAAGCAAATAGATGTGTTTTTTTCAGTTGAAGCCATTGGAAGACAAGGAGCAATTGTCAGTACAAAAACTCAGGAGAGCTGAGAAGGTGAATCAAAATGGAAGTTTATTTCTAACCAAAAGAAAAGGCCGCAATGGGGCATACAGTAAATAGGTCCCAACCGGGATTACTGATCATGCCGTTCCCAATCTAGGATGGCTTTTAAAGGTTGATCCTAAGAGTCCCAGGTGATGGGCGTCCGTCCATCAGCGGAGGGGTGTTCACATTCCACCAGTCTCACAGGGAGATCAATTGAGTCATCCCTGTGGATCTAGTGAGGGTTATTACAGTCAGCAAGAACAGACTTCTTGGGTGAATGAGACTTGGTGCAGTAGCTTTACAGGGCTGAAATGTATATAGTGTGGATGGTTACGTACAAGTAGAGGGGTCAAGGTTTTTGTATATATCTCAGACACATACGCTACTTTATCTGGGTTTAACAGGTTTTATTTAGAATGTTTTAAATGTCTGCTCCATGTTTCAGCCTGGCTTCCAGCTCTTTTTACAGCTGTGTTTACTTTTGTCTGAGTCCACACTGAAGCTTATCCATTCAACAACAGTGAGCATCAATAGTTAACAGACTTACATAATCAAAGACATAATAATTGAACACTATAACGAGAGCTTTAGCAACAAGAGAAGCATTAAAAGGATTGGAAGAATTAAAACACAGTTATGGGACAGGCAGACATGGAATTTGGAGGTGATAATGCATTTGAGGACTTTGAAGAGAAAAGGGAGGACTGAGGGTGATAGTTTGCAATGTCAGAAGCGTTGAAGTTTGTTTTGTGATGACAGGCAAGAACAAATTGTTTTTGAAGAAAGGAAGTTCGTACTTGAAGCTCGCACAGGGCTAAATCGCTGGCTTTGAAAGCAGACCAAGGCAGGCCAGCAGCAAGGTTCAATTCCCGTACCAGCCTCCTCAAACAGGCGCTGGGATGTGGCGACTAGGGGCTTTTCACAGTAACTTCATTTGAAGCCTACTTGTGACAATAAGCGATTTTCATTTCATTTCATTTCACTTCAGGAAAGGAAAGTTAATCTGACCATTTCATGCTTATGCTAATGACCAACATCATCCTTATTATTGCTCTTATATTATCTTATTGCTGGTGATAAAAAATCTCTAATCAACCGAATGAAACTCATTCATACTTCCAACTTTCAAGCTCAAATATTAATGATAAGAATTATTGAAGTTGCGTTATAATGTATGACCTGGAATAATTCTGAAGATTTACATACTGAGAGTGAAAAGGTCTCCTAGTTTCTTAAGGGACAAAAATGAATTTTCACGGGGATACCCGAATACCTAAGACACTTCAAAACAATTTTTGCTCTGAAGAAGTCATAGCGACTCAAAGTTAACTCTTTTTCTCTCTCCACATGCTGCCAGACTTGCTGAGTTTTCCCAGCATTTTCTGTTTTTATATCAGATTTCCAACATCTGCAATGCTTTTATTAAAACAATTTTTGTCGGACCACTTTGGGACATTCTTCTGTGTTATAGATGGTTAAATAACCTGATGCACGACCAGCCAGGCGGGCCAGGTTTTGAGTCAAATATTTAGCACCAACGTGTGTCTGGCTCCTTTCGCTAGCAGGGTGGGCAACCACCAGCGTCTGAGAAATTACAACAAATGCTTTTATCCTGACTCCGCATAATCTCACTATCAGGTGCTATCCTGGCATAAGTGCCTGTGGGAATTCAGCCACGAGAATTTTTTTTAAGTTTTAGCATTGGTATGTCTCACATTTAATGTATTCTTCTTTCACTTTTCCCACTGTCAATACTTTTGCTCTCTCTATTTTATTGATACATATTTGAATGTTCTTTCATCGTTAACATGCTCTATTTTCTCAGTGCTGAAATAATCCTCAATCATATCCCTCATTGCTGTTTAATTCTTTCCCAGGATCTGTCTTCCCTCATCTAGAAAAAGGCTAAGGAAAGCAGACTGCTATGGATGGTGAAATCTGAAACTTAAACAGAAAATGCTGGAAAAACTCAGCAGGCCTGGCAGCATCTGTGGAGAGAGAAACAGAGTTAACGTTTCGAGTCCGTATGACTCGAGCTACCAGATTGGCAACAAGTATAAACCGACTCGTCGCAAGCCCGCAGTCGGCGGACCTGAAGGAAGATGGAAAGCCTCCAAGTCAAACACAGAGTCTGAAAGCATCGACAATACCAGAGAAACGCGAGTGAAAAATACCCAAGCTTGGGAAGTTAGATGCACTCAATCAGCGGGCTGAAGATTGGAGCCAGTATATTATTACTTCTTCACGACAAATTAAATAATGGGGGAGGATAAACAGAAAATGATCCTATGAACAGTTTTTGGGTAAACAACCTACAACCTTATAAGACATTTGATGTCCCTGGAGGCTCTTGGAACAAAGGAATTGGACCAGCTGGTGAGGGTGGTCAGAGAGCATTTCAACCCCAGGCCCTTGTTCATATTATAGTGATATGAGTTCAATTAAGCTGTCAGGGACCCAGGAGAGACTATCTCTGCCTTTGTTGCCAGACTCAGATAAATGGCTGAGCATTGCAAGTTTGGTGCAGCACTGGGTGACATGCTGCTTGATCGTTTAGTACGTGGTGTCAATAATATAAATATGCAAAAGAAGTTTCTGGCAGAAACAAAGTTTTGCCTCGATAGGGCAATTGAGATCACCCAGGCGACTGAGTCCCCTGGGAAGTGAGCATCACAGCTTCAAAGTGCACAAGAGGGCAAGATGAACCAATTGTTCGGGCGGTATGACTGCGAGGCATGCAGCCACGCCCATAGCCACGGAAGAAGTAGGGCCAAGATCCCAGTAACGTGATCGTAATCAATGGCCAAGAAATACATTCAGCAGTCTGTCCAAGTATCTATAATAGATGACAGTTATTAGTGAGGGGGGATCACTCCCAGGAATCATGTTGTCGTTGCAGAGAGTTTATTTGTTTTTGGTGATTAGGAAGGGCCAGTAAACAAAGAAAATTTCAGGTGAGGAGTCTGAAACATACACATTAAACATGGTGGGAAGTGAGAATTCCTTCCTCCCCTTCCTTCCCTTCCCTTCCCTTTCCTCCCTCCCTATTCTTTTCTTTTCTCTCCTTCCCTTTTCTTTTCTCGTCTTCCCTTTTCTTTTCCTCTCTCCTTCCCTTTTCTTTTCTTTCTCGCTCTTTCCTTCCCTCTCTTTCTTTCTCTTTGTAATATAGTTTGTTTTTAACCAAAAATGTGCACGGTTCATCATAGAAGAACTAAAATAAAATAACACATAAAATTATGAAGGGAATAGATAGGTAGATGCAGGGAGGTTGTTTGCACTGGCGGGTGAAAGCAGAACTAGGGGGCATAGCCTCAAAATAAGGGGAAGTAGATTTAGGACTGAGCTTAGGAGGAACTTCTTCACCCAAAGGATTGTTAATCTACGGAATTCCCTGCCCAGTGAAGCAGTTGAGGATCCTTCATTAAATGTTTTCAAGATAAATGTTTTCAAGGCAGCACGGTAGCATAGTGGTTAGCACAATTGCTTCACAGCTCCAGAGTCCCAGGTTCGATTCCCGGCTTGGGTCACTGTCTGTGCGGAGTCTGCACGTTTTCCCCGTGTGTGCGTGGGTTTCCTCCGGGTGCTCCGGTTTACTCCCACAGTCCAAAGATGTGCAGGTTAGGTGGATTGGCCATGATAAATTGCCCTTAGTGTCCAAAATTGGCCTTAGTGTTAGGTGGCGTTACTGGGTTATGGGGTTTAGGGTAGGGGTGTGGGCTTGGGTCGGGTGCTCTTTCCAAGAGCCGGTGCAGACTCGATGGGCTGAATGGCCTCCTTCTACACTGTAAATTCTATGATAAAGGAATAAATGGTTATGGTGTTCGGGCGGGAAAGTAGAGCTGAATCCACAAAAGATCAGCCATGATCTCATTGATTGGCGGAGCAGGCTCGAAGGGCCAGGTGGCTTACTCCTGCTCCTAGTTCTTATGTTCTTGTGAACTACTTTGAGGTGATATTGAATAAGGCCTCACACCTCGCAGCATTTGTCACCATGCTGTTGAAGTCACTTGTAATCTTCACATCTGACCCCTTCCAAAATCACCTGGTGATGTAGGTGAGTGTGTCACATATGGATGCACACCATTGCATTTCACAGGTCACGGTCTCTCTGCTGCTTGATTTATAGATACATGCCCATTAATCATCCATCGATCAAAAATGATAACGGCAAAATAAAAGAAAGGAGAAATAAAAGAATAAACAGGATGGACCCTGGCAAAGAAATAATGAGGGAATGTTTCCATTGTGCAACGTCAATGCTCTCCTCATAATCTAACCCTTGGAGTCTCAGTATCATTGTAGTTAACCTATGCCCCATTTCCTCCCAGGACATTATAATCCTGCTGACGTTATTTTGCCAAGAACTGCTCTGATTTTATACAGCTGTAGTATGACTTTTTATTCTACCCCTCTACATATAAAGGCCAACATTCCAATAGCCTTTTAGATTATTGTCTGCACCAGCTCATGATATTTAATGAGCTGTGTACCCAAAGCTCCAAATCTATTTGGACCTTCACTTATTTCCAGATTTTAACCATTTAGATAGTACTGTATGCTATTACAAACTGGATGCCATTGAAATCCATTTGCCAGTTTTACCCATTGTCTTATTCTATTAATATCTATTTGTAATATTATTCCTCCATCTGCACTGCTTACAATGCTGTCTTCCTTTTGGATCATCTGCAAGTTTGGATATGTAGCTTTCTGTTCCATCACTTCAGTTGTTAATAAATAGAGTCAATTTCCTAACTAGGTTAATAATTTGCCTTCAATTCCACGGACTTCGATTTTAGCGAACATTATTTTTGAGAGAGTTCATCAAATTCCTTCTGAAATTTCATGGGCATTTCCCTATCCATTATTTCAATCACCTCTTCAAAAAATTCAATCAGATTGGCCAGGCATAACCCAATCTTGACAAATCTTTGCTAGCGCTCTCTGATAGGCTGATATTTCTCAAGGTTTTCAGTCATCCTAAGCAAAGAATGTATCCACAGCTAAAACAATTCTTCCAGATTGATTTCCTCTCCATTCTGAGGGACCTAACAGCTTTGACCCTCATCATAATGTTTTATTTGGATACACGCAATTGAGGACACCTCCATTTGAGGCACACTCAAGGTCCCCAACCTGCCTCAGAAGCTCCCACTTTAGTATCATTGCGAACGGTCCCAGGAAGTGTTAAACATAGACTGCTGGGTGCAAGGCCTCTTGGAAATTTTAAACATTTACTGACTATATGTAATTATATACAGGGATACATAATTAGGAGATTACTTCCAAAAGCATCTCTTTCTAATCTCTGGCCACACATGATCTGGTAGCACTGATAATATATATTAGCCATGAGCATCACAGTCTTTATACTATACCCACATCTTCTCATGGGTTGCCGAGTTTCCAGAGCTACTGACCCCGGGCCAACCAATGTGGAAATGAGGAGACACTGCTTTCCAGAAGATTGCACTATTGGTTTCGTTGCTGGAAAATGGGGGCTCAGGAACTCCATTCTTTCCCAATGTCAGGGTCCTGATAAATGCCAACAGTTCATCGGACGGGGTATTGAGTACAAGAGTCGGCAGGTCATGTTACAGTTGTATAGGACGTTGGTTAGGCCACATTTGGAATACTGCGTGCAGTTCTGGTCGCCACATTACCAGAAGGATGTGGATGCTTTCGAGAGGGTGCAGAGGAATTTCACCAGGATGTTGCCTGGTATGGAGGGTGCTAGCTATGAAGAAAGGTTGAGTAGATTAGGATTGTTTTCGTTGGAAAGACGGAGGTTGAGGGGGAACCTGATTGAGGTCTGCAAAATTATGAGAGGTATGGACAGGGTGGATAGCAACAAGCTTTTTCCAAGAGTGGTGGTGTCAATTACAAGGGGTCATGATTTCAAGGTGAGAGGGGGAAAGTTTAAGGGAAATGTGCGTGGAAAGTTTTTTACGCAGAGGGTGGTGGGTGCCTGGAACGCTTTGCCAGCGGAGGAGGTAGAGGCGGGCACGATAGCATCATTTAAGATGCATCTAGACAGATATATGAATGGGCAGGGAACAGAGGGAAGTAGATCCTTGGAAAATAGGCAACAGGTTTAGATAAAGGATCTGGATCAGCGCAGGCTGGGAGGGCCGAAGGGCCTGTTCCTGTGCTGTAATTTTCTTTGTTTGTGTTCTTTGTTCCTCGACTTGATTGAACAGTTCCTCGCTGACATTCCCACATGAAGTGCAGAGTGAAGTGTATAGCCGACCTGTAGCCAACCGCCGACATACTGTAGCCGACTATTTGCAGCCTGATACAATGTGGCCAAGCAAAGAAAGGACACTATTATGGCCTGATGGAAACGTGGCTAACTGAGAGATTTTAACTTCAAGAATATGGTCAGCAGAACAAATGACTTTAGGCTGTTGTCTATGTAATAATAATAATCTGTATTGTCACAAGTAGGCTTACATTAACACTGCAATTAAGTTACTATGAAAAGCCCCTTGTCACCACATTCCGACACTTGTTCGGGTACACAGAGGGAGCAATTAAAATATTTAGTTCACCTGATTTGTCACAAATGTCTTTGATTTGATGAGCGGCCATAAAGAGTCAACAGGATATTGGACAATAAATATCTTCAAGGGAAAGACTGACCATGACAAATTAGCAGGGTGAAAAACAACATATGTCCCTGATAATAAACTTATCCTAATCAATCAAATGGACAGGAAGAAGGGAAGAAGGTATTAAAGTAATCAGGGACAACTGACCCGAGGGTCAGACACCCTGCAATGAACTAATTTGAACACAATCCCCGGTGTGTCATGCTCCGGAGAAGAAAGAGAACCCTGAGTGAGTCATGATTCTTTGAACATTCATGACCTGAAAGCGCAGTGATTGATTAGTGGTGTCCTGTGAGCAGGTGACTGGAAGCATGAGATCTGTGCCCGCGAGATCTGTACAACAAGGAGAGATAAAGAGATTTCCTCAGCATAACCTCAAGGGACAACAGCGTAGAAGAAAGAAACCTCAAGTTCTGAGCTTAACAAAGTCCGATCCATCTCTCCACCCAGCCAGCACGAATGGGTAGGTTCCTGGTCAACAATACTTTGGGACAGCCTTTACAGTAGTACACTCTCAACATCTGGGATGCAAGAGCAGAAAAACATTGATGTGTTCAAGGTTAACATTATTGTGATGGAACCTATCATTGAAGCCAAGAAATCTGTTCATTGATTACAAGGGAGATCTGAACGAGAAGGCTCTGAATGCACTAGAATCTGTTCAAACTAAAATCCAACAGACTGCAAGGTAGTGCACCAATAAATGACCACTGGTTCCAACTTTGCCAGAATATCCAGCTATCCTTCAGCAAGAGAATGCTAGGGCTTGTTAGAGGGAATCAAAAAGGCAACAGGTCCATCAGACAGGAAAACAGTTCCATTGAAAACTAAAGCAGGGGAAGTCATTACTAACTGCAATAAACGATTGAAGAGATGGGTGGAATATTAACTTGAGGTGTACTCTAGTGAGGACATGGTATTACGATCCCTGATCAACCTCAACAATGACTAGGATACTGGGCCGAAAACCCCAATATTTTAATTTAGTTTTTAAGACTGTGGAAAGATCGATTCACTCCAGGAGTGATTGCATGAATAAATAAGGCTTGGTTATTTTAAAACAAAACTTTATTATAAAGAACAATATTACACCATTTTTTTAAACTTCAGACCCAAAAAGAACAGCAAACCCGTCTATCTTAAAACTACCATTCAATTTCCCATTAAACAACAAGAACATACACATACAGCTCTCGTCCAGCTTAAACAAGCGAGGCCTTACAGTCATACTCGCATTACAAAGCAAATCTTGGCTTTTTTGAAAAATCCTTTCTGACTCCATCTGAAAGTTCTTCAACTGGCCTCAGAGATGGGAACTCAGCTTCTCTTTTCTCAAAGCTCAGCTTCTCTTTTTGCAAAACTTCCCCAAACTCTCTGCCTTTACTTGTGGCCTCAAGAAACCAAGGGTTGCCAGTTCAGAGAAAAGCCTTTCTCCAGCCATGGTCTCTCTTCACAGCTTCTCACAAAATGGCCCTGTGCTTCTCTCTCCACAACTTCATCCAAAATGGCCCTGTGCTTCCTTAGCTCCTCCCATCACTGACCTCATCTCTTAAAAATAAAAATAAGTATCTCTTTTAACCCTTAAGAAGTCCACTACATAAATAATCCAAATTCCTAAAATTCTCCAATCGTCACACATCCCGCATTAAAAAATTGAACCATCAGTATGCACAGATGGCTTCATTTTTTAACACGTTTTAACTTTAAACATTTCTTAAGATTATATACAGCTTACATTCTGTATGATATATCATTTTACATTTTTAAACTGGAAAACATCACATGAAGAGAGTCCATTCTAGTCTTCTCATGTCACAGTTGTGATGAGGCATCAGCAATCACATGCTCTCCTCCTGCCACATGTAGAATTCTTAAATTAAACAATTGTAGGGCAGCATGGTGGCACAGTGGTTAGCATTGCTGCCTACGGCGCTGAGGACCCGGGTTTGAATCCTGGCCCTGGGTCACTGTCCGTGTGGAGCTTGCACATTCTCCCCGTGTCTGCGTGGGTTTCACAACCCAAAGATGTGCAGGATAGGCAGATTTGGCCATGCTAAATTGCCCCTCAATTGGAAAAAAATAATTGGGTACTCTAAATTTTTTTTAAAAATTAAACAATTGTAATAATAAACTCCATCCGAAGAGTCTTGCGTTTTGTGTTTTAAATTTGTACAGGACAAATTTAATGGATCATGGTCCATATATACAAGTGTGTCAGATATATTGTTACTAACTTAAGTATTAAAATGTTGTAACGCCAATATCAAACTCAATGTCTCCTTTTCAATGGTTGAGTATTCCTTCTAGTGAATGTTGAGTTTCCTAGAAAAATACCAGATTGGTCTTTCAATTCGCTCGTCATCTTCCTGCAGCAGTACAGCAACAACACCTATATCACTTGCATCAATTGCCACCTTAAATGACTTGGCATAAATAGGTGTCATTAACACTAGTACAGTGGTCAACACAGTCTTCAGATTGCCGGATGCCTCCTGACATTCCGAGGTCCACTGAAGTTTTTTGTATTCTTCAAGAGGTTGTTCAGTCAGGGGAGCAACCACGCTGCTGAAATTTGGCATATATTTCCGGTAGAAATCACTCATGTCCTGAAATCTCAGTACTTCTCTATGAGTTGATAGCATTGGAAATTCTCCAACAGCTTTCGTCTTCATATTTTGTGGAACCATCTGACCATGTCCACTGGTATGGCCTAAAAAAGTGACTAGAGCTTTCGCAAATTCACTCTTAGCCAAGTTTGCTACCAATTCAACATCTTCAATCGATTGCATAAATCCTACAGATGTTCCAAATGCTCCTTCCATGTCTAACTGAACACCACTGGATTGTCAATGCTCAATTGTTTAGTCCAGAAATAACCTCGTTGGTTAATGTTTTGGAATGTTGCTGGCACATTCTTCATACTGAAAGGCATGACCTTAAACTGTGCGGTTGTCCATTTTGTAAGGACAAATATGAATGCGGAATACAGGGTTAACGGTAGAGTTCTTGGCAACGTGGAGGAGCAGAGAGATCTTGGGGTCTAGGTTCATAGATGTTTGAAAGTTGCTACTCAAGTGGATAGAGCTGTGAAGAAAGCTTATGGTGTGCTAGTGTTCATTAGCAGCGGGATTGAATTTAAGAGCTGTGAGGTGATGATGCAGCTATACAAAACCTTGGTAAGGCCACATTTGGAGTACTGTGTGCAGTTCTGGTCACCTCATTTTAGGAAGGATGCGGAAGCTTTGGAAAAGGTACAAAGGAGATTTACCAGGATGTTGCCTGGAATGGAGAGTAGGTATTACGAGGAAAGATTGAGGGTGCTCAGCCTTTTCTCACTAGAATAGAGAAGGATGAGGGGTGACTTGACAGAGGTTTATAAAATGATCAGGGAAATCGATAGAGTAGACAGTCAGAGACTTTTTCCCTGGGTGGAACAAACTATTACAAGGGGACATAAATTTAAGGTGGAAGATATAGGGGGGATGTCAGAGGTAGGTTCTTTACCCAGAGAGTAGTGGGGGCATGGAATGCACTGCCTGTGGAAGTAGTTGAGTTGGAAACATTAGGGACCTTCAAGTGGCTATTGGATAGGTCCATGGATTACGGTAGAATGATGGGGTGTAGATTAATTTGTTCATAATCTAGGACAAAAGTTTGGCACAACATCGTGGGTCGAAGGGCCTGTTCTGTGCTGTATTTTTCGATGTTCTATGTGCTATGATACAGACCATTTGGCATCACAAAAGCCAAAACTTCCTTTGCCCTTCTGATAAAGGTACTTGCCAACATCCTTTAAGTCAGTCAGTTTGGTAATAAAATGTGCTTGTCCCACCTTTTCAACACAGTTTTGTAACTGCATTGACCTTTCTATAGTCCACACAGAATTGTTGTGTTCCATCCGGTTTTGGTACCATCACAATTGATGAGCATCAATCGCTGCAACTCACTTTGATGATATCATCCTTAAGTATGTTGTCGATCTCCTTTTGTACTTCTGCTAACTTTAGTGGATTGAGCCTGTATAGATGTTGTTTAATGGGAGTATCATTTCCTATATCTACATCATGCATAATTACTTTCGTACTTCCCAATCTATTCCCACAAACAGCTCTATGTGACTGTAATAACTCTTTCGAGTTATTTTGATTTCCCTCCGGAAGATAACTCAATAATGTATCCCAATTTTTTAATGCTCCCTCATTGTTCAATTTAATTTGAGGAATGTCAAATTCAGAATAGTGTTGAATTATCTCTTCTCCCTGATTCATAACAACTAACACTTTCTCCTTCTTTCCTTCTCTATCAAAATACCTTTTGACATACTCTATGAGTTTTCCTTCTGACTGGTGTTCTTATCAAATAATTCACCACATTTAATTTCCTTTCAATCTGATAAGGCCCACGACACCTTGCTGTTAATCGTTCAGCTATCATTGGTAACAATACCAGTACTTTCTCTCCACTAACAAAATTATGAATTTTTGATTTTTTTATCCACCTCCTTTTTCATCACGTGTGTGACAATTTAAAATTCTTTGCAGCCAACTCACCAGCCCTAGTTAATCTCTCCATGAAGTTTTACAAATAATCAAACACTGTAGTCTCTGACTGCTGACTCACCAATTTCTCTTTGACCAATTTAATTGGTCCTCTCACCTCTTGACCAAAAATCAATTCAAATGGACTGAATTTAGTTGATTCATCAGATTCATCTTTAATTTCTAACAGCACAAATTGAATTCCTTTATCCCAATCTTCTCTTTACAACTTTTTGCATTTATTTCTACGCTCCCGCTGGCGTGCGGCGTGAAACTCGTTAACGCGACCAATGAAGGCGCAAAGCATGGCATCAATCCTGATTTTGCCCTGACGCCTGATTCTCCGTCCCACCGGGGAACACATTCTGGGCGTCTTGGGGATGGTGACTCCTGCCCCAGGTATCTGCTTATCCTCTAGCCTCTGACCAGGTTGTACACTCTATTGCACCTCTTTCTGTGTGACAATGGCTTTTCCTCCCATTTTAATAAACCACACTGGCTTATCCTGTTTTAATGATTCTGTCTTCCCAGTACTTTTCTGAAGCCACTAACACTGCGACTTCATGTCAAATTTTATGATAATGAAAATGCAAGTTTTCTTATCTCTCTACCACTATCATTTGTTTCCTTTTTACTCTGAGGCATGCTCTCCTTAACATCACCAACTAAACCTCCTTTGCACTGAACACCTGTGAATTTCTCATTTCCCCAGTTTCAATCCTTCACAGGTTGAAAGTGATGTCAAAAATCAAACTTTGCTTTATGAACCAATTCAAAATCAACTCCCATTTTTGTGGTTTGTCCAGCAGTTTGAACTCCTCACTCTCTTCAGGTGATGTCCCGGAGGACTGGAGAATAGCCAATGTTGTTCCTCTGTTTCAGGAGGGTAGCAAGGATAATCCAGGGAACTACAGGCCGGTGAGCCTTACTTTAGTGGTAGGGAAATTACTGGAGAGAATTCTTCGAGACAGGATCTACTCCCATTTGGAAGCAAATGGACGTATTAGTGAGAGGCAGCATGGTTTTGTGAAGGGGAGGTCATGTCTCACTAACTTGATAGAGTTTTTCAAGGAGGTCACAAAAATGATTGATGCAGGTAGGGCAGTGGATGTTGTCTATATGGACTTCAGTAAGGCCTTTGACAAGGTCCCTCATGGTAGACTAGTACAAAAGGTGAAGTCACACGGGATCAGGGGTGAGCTGGCAAGGTGGATACAGAACTGGCTAGGTCATAGAAGGCAGAGAGTAGCAATGGAAGGATGCTTTTCTAATTGGAGGGCTATGACCAGTGGTGTTCCGCAGGGACCTTTGCTGTTTGTAGTATATATAAATGATTTGGAGGAAAATGTAACTGGTCTGATTAGTGAGTTTGCAGACGACACAAAGGTTGGTGGAATTGCGGATAGCGATGAGGACTGTCAGAGGATACTGCAGGATTTAGATTGTTTGGAGACTTGGGCGGAGAGATGGCAGATGGAGTTTAATCCGGACAAATGTGAGCTAATGCATTTTAGAAGGTCTAATGCAGGTAGGGAATATACAGTGAATGGTAGAACCCTCAAGAGTATTGAAAGTCAGAGAGATCTAGGTGTACAGGTCCACAGGTCACTGAAAGGGGCAAAACAGGTGGAGAAGGTAGTCAAGATGGCATACGGCATGCTTGCCTTCATGGCCGGGGCATTGAGTATAAGAATTGGCAAGTCATGTTGCAGATGTATAGAACCTTAATTAGGCCGCACTTGGAGTATAGTGTTCAATTCTGGTTGCCACACTACCAGAAGAATGTAGAGGCTTTAGAGAGGGTGCAGAAGCGATTTACCAGAATGTTGTCTGGTATGGAGGGCATTAGCTATGAGGAGCGGTTGAATAAACTCGGTTTGTTCTCACTGGAACAAAGGAGGTTGAGGGGCGACCTGATAGAGGTCTACAAAATTATGAGGGCATAGACAGAGTGGATAGTCAGAGGCTTTTCCCCAGGGTAGAGGGGTCAATTACTAGGGGGCATAGGTTTAAGTTGAGAGGGGCAAGGATTAGAGTAGATGTACGAGGCAAGCTTTTTACACAGAGGGTAGTGGGTGCCTGGAACTCGCTACCAGAGGAGGTGGTGGAAGCAGGGACAATAGTGGCATTTAAAGGGCATCTTGACAAATACATGAATAGGATGGGAATAGAGGGATACGGACCCAGGAAGTGTAGAAGATTGTAGTTTAGTCGGGCAGCATGGTTGGCACGGGCTTGCAGGGCCGAAGGGCCTGTTCCTGTGCTGTACATTTCTTTGTTCTTTGCTCTTCCTCATGAGTTCTCACTACTGTGGGAAGTGAGTCTCTAAATTCTTCCAAATTAATTATTTCCCCAAGAGCATCATATGTTTTGTGTATTTTGCTCATATCCACCTTTCAAAATTATTTTGTTGAATTCTATATATGCAGGACCTGGTTCTTTTTTTTTTTAAATTCAGAGAACACAATTACTTTTTTTTCCAATTAAGGGGCAATTTAGCATGGCCAATCCACCTGACCTGCACATCTTTGTGTTGTGGGGGTGAAACTCACGCAGGCATGGGGAGAATGTGCAAACTCCACACGGACAGTGATCCAGGGCCGGGTTTCGAACCCGGGTCCTCAGCGCCACAGTCACAATGCTATCCACTGCACCACATGCCGCCAGACCTGGTTCTTTTCTTAGACTCCTGAACTTCTGTCTGTAGGCATCTGGCACTAGTTCTTATGCACATTATATGGCTTTCTTCATCACATCATAATCCATAGATTCCTCCTCTGATAGTGATACAAACACATCACTAGCTCTACCTACCAAGTTTGTTTGAACCAACACTACCCACATCTTTGGCCAGTTCAATTGTTTAGCTACTTTCCCAAATGAAATTAAATAGGCTTCCACATCTTTCTCATTAAATCTTGGTAATGCTCACAGATATTTAAACATATACATACTAAGCTTTTGACTGGGAAGTATTTCTTCTTCCTCTAGAACTTCAGCTCCTGCGTTTACCTCCAACATTTTAAGTCATTGTTCTACTTGCAGAGTCAGTTTCTGAAGTTCAAATGCCCTCTTTTTCCTTTGCTTCTGCCGTTGCCAATATCTCTCTTTCCTTATCCATTTCTTCCTTTGCTAATCTTTTCATTTCCACCTCAATCTCCTCCTTTCCATTTCCTTTGAAAAGCCCTCTCTTTTTCTTTTGCTTCTGCCATTGCCAATGTCTCCTTTCCTTTTCCCTTTGCCATAGCCACTCTCTCCTTTTCTTTTTCCTGCATAATTGTTTCATTTGTCATTGGATTCTAACTAATTCGAATGATTCAGGCTGTGTGTCCCTGGCACGTTTAAATATTGAGCTATGGCTTGTATTATCTCTGACTTCCTCGCCACTACAGAAAAAGATACTGCAGTTTCTCCACCAAACCCGAACATTTTGCTTTATTCTCCATTTGTAAACCATCCCGAATAATCACTTCCACATCCAGGAAAACTTTTGCAACTGAAAGAGCCATGTCCAGTCCCTCCCTATTTAAATTTCCAAACCTGAAAGAATGTAATCGGTCCACACACACTCACTATCTTCAAGTTCAATAACCCAAAGCAAACAGGAAATTATACGTAAGAATTATGACAAAAAGCCCCCAATTTTATTATGATCCCCAACCAGCCCGCACAGTCACTAGGATACTGGACCGAAAACCCCAATATTTCTTTTGTTTTTAAGACAGTGCGGAAACGTTGATTCACTCCAGGAGTGATTACATGAAGAAAATGGGCTTGGTTAATTTAAACACTGCAATGAAGTTACTGTGAAAAGCCCTTCGTCGCCACATTCCGGCGTCTGTTTGGGTACACAGAGGGAGAATTCAAAATATCCAATTCACCTAACAGTACGTCTTTCGGGACTTGTGTGAGAATAATGAGTGTTATGTAAACAATATTTTTGTATTGGTGGCTGAGAGTGCTTGCTGTTTTGTTGTTAATCTCTTTCCCTGTGTGATGAAGCTTGCAATTTGACAAAAGCATTCTTTGTCATGCATGAAGGTCGTCTGTCATCCTGGACCAGGACAGTTGCCTTCTTGATCCAGCTGCTGGTCAAACCAAACTCTTTACAGGTGTAGGAGAGTCTTTCCATTTGCTGCTGAAGGTGTTCCTCAGTATGGCATGCTGGTGTGCCATCATCATTGTAGAGCAATTCTCTACTGAAGAGTTGACACACCTTTGGCTTAGACTGCTTGCAGTCCCAGCAGCACCCACTGCTGAGTTCAGGCGCTGCTGGGACTGCAGGAGCTGGCAGACAATCAGATTGACTCACAGTTCTCAAGGGCGGGCCTCCCTGTTAAGGCCGCTTAATACTGCACGGCAGCCTTTTGTAAAAATTGGTCATTTTGCGACCGACTTTCCTAAAGGGGGAGGGGGTTAAACACCTCTTCCACCCTGAAAGGTTCTGTCCCTGTCTTTGGCCTCTGCATCCCCAATTCACATTCCCAGTTAAAGTTGGAGGTAAACTCTCGGATGTCCTCTTTTGCACCAGGGCACGATGTTACACTGTATAACTGGAAATGAGAAAACAAACAACACAATTGAGAGAAGCTTTTGTAAGTTTGCAAAATAGTGGTCCCCAGATTCTGGTTTCAGTTGTCTTTGCTCCCCACCCACTGAAAGGCTAACATAAGGGATGATTCTATTCTTGTTGCTTCTGTTAATAAAAAATCTTGATTGTTCGGAGGCCACAACCAAAGTATTGTATTTGAACACTTTCCCATTAACTCAAGAGCTCTCAAAATGTTATGTGCCAACTCATTTTTGCTACATGCCATTTCATAAAAAGCCATTTACACAATAGAGGATAAATGTATCCCAGACCTGTCAGTAAACCATTTCAATAAATAGATGAAGAAATACATAAATTGGTGGATAATAACATGGCAGCTCTGTGACATTTCATTTATTCCATAGGCGAGATAACATTGTGGGTCTGCAGTCATCCCATAATCCTGTAGGGATATAACTGTGATTAAAATTGGCACCTTTTACCTCAATGGCCCATTAATGGGAGAGTGACAGTTTCTGGATGACAGACGGCCATACCTTCATGCATGACAAGGATTGCTGCAGGCACTTTTCATTTTCTCGAATTCCAAGCTTCACCACAGAGGGAGCGAGATTAACAACAAAATAAGAATCACTGTCAGCCGTCAACACAAGAAAATCTTTTATGTCGCGATCAAAAAAATGTTGCTATTAATGTTGTAAGTCCGATCTTATTTCTCTCTCCTCTAGCCATTTCCATGAGTAAATTCATTTGAAATCTGAATTTTGGCTGTTTTACGAATATCCTCTCATCCTTTCATGCTTCATGCCTACCAGAGATTTACCAGGAGCAGAATGGGCACTAGGACATTGCGCCATTTCCCTCTGCACCCTGCTCAAAATGCACCAACTCAAGCTTTATACTCTGGCTTTATGTTCACGCTCATGGGGATTCAGTTAATCGAGCATCTGGAAAGCTCACAAGGGCTTCTTTGATGAAATTCTGATGAAAAGTCATTGATCTGAAACATTGGGCAAATTGTAATTGTTCTGATGTGGGTCCTGCTGATAGACCAGGAAGTGGACAGTGTTGTCGCATGTGGCAAATGCTGCCAGCGCACCGGGATTAGGCAGAGGCTGGACAATTCACATGGTGCAGGTGTAAGGGCTCCATCCACACAGTCCCCATTTTCAAACAGCCTGCAGTGTTTAAATACCCTTTCACTGCTTCTCGGGCCGCAGGCGAATTTCACAGTTTTGCCTCAACCCTGAGAAAGGACGACCTTAACACCCAAAAATGAAAAATTAGCCTCCTTCACCCTCAGAATCACAGTGAGCATTTTGTGGAGCAAGACCCAGAGCGCTGTAGACAAGCAATGTCAAAAAGCACAACACAATAGTTCCACCGTTCAGTAATGCCCCCCCTGCACATTCTCCCCCAGATGGTGCAGGAACGATGGGAGGTCTTTCCCCCAGCTGACAGCAGGAAGAAACCCTCCTACCTAGTCAAGGAAGCATGGACGGAGGTCGCAGCTAAAGCAAACATTCAAGGGGAGCTGGGTCTGGTGCAAGAACATGATGGAATGATCTATTCAGCAGCGCAAGGATGAGCTTGAATGAATGATGTGTGCACTGTGGTTGAAGTATGAAAGGTCAGTACCTTGGAAAGGACCATGGGCCAATCGCATGCACACTTGTCTCCGGCAGCAGATAGCTCAGGAGGAATGGCTGTGTGTGGGTGACTGGTATCTGCATTTCAGTGCCACCCTCCTCCAAGTTGCATCTCAGTGGGCATGTGAGAGAGACTTATAAGAGGGCCAATCATGGAGGGCCAGCGAAGATGGGCCCACTTAATCATACTCTGGATACTCACTCTCCCCTTCTACCTGCAGGAGAAAAGGGCCATAACAACCGCAAAAGGAGTTTGGAGGAGTAGATGCAGATATTTAAAGCCTGACTCCCATTGAGGTGGAGGCACTCGAGTTGACAGGAGGCTGCTCCATTTCTGATGCAGAGATCGGAAGGATGGGCATGGATGTGTAAGGAGGACTACAGCTTTGGCTACATCTCTGGGCAGAAAGAAAGTGTGCTGCATACATAGAGCTTCTCGCTTCCATTGTCCTTTCCAATGTCCTCCAAGTCCTGTGGTTACAAGATCTTACTCCTTTGCTGTGACAAGTTGTACAACACGCAACAAATGTCAATGACCTATAAGACACTTGCTAGGTCTCATTAAGATACTTTGCGTCTCCTAAGATACTTTGCGTCTCCATATTTAAGGAAGGATATATTTGCATTGGAAGCAGTACAGTAAAGATTCACCATATCAGTCCCTGGGATGAGAGTGTGCGAGAGGCTAGGTAAACTTGGCTTTCTTTTCTGGAATTTAGACAAATGAGAGGTAATCTCATTGAAACATTCATGTTCCTACAGGGTCGATGATGAAAGATTATTTCTACTACTTGCGGAATCTAAAACATGGGGCGGGATTCTCCATTCTCCGATGCCGATTTCATAGAAATCCCTTTTTACGATGAAATCATGGGCGGCACGTGTTTTCACAAACTCCGCCCTTTCCAAAACAGCATAATCGCAGCGCGCACCGCACGCTATTGTGACGGCCTCAGGACGTCACGTGAAGGCCCTCCCCCAATGCTCTGCCCCCGATGGGCCGAGTTCCCGTCTGCACGGAACCCTTCGTGATGGCTGCGGACTGTGCCCAGTGCCGCCACAGTCGGGCGGGAGCCATGCTGCTGGCTGGGTGGGGGCTTCGGCGAGGGCTGGGGAGACTGGTGGGGGCTGGCCAGGGGGTTGCGAGGGAGTGTTCAAGGGGCACTATCTGGCAGGTCAGGTCCGCGCACGGCCGCCGCCATGTTGTACGGTGCCACTGCTGCAGGTCATCGCCATGTGCATGCGCAACCACGGGCCCGGCAATTGCCAGCTCCTTGGCCGCTGCTAGCCCCGCACCGGACCCGGAATCGGTGAGGGGTCGGCACCGATGTTTTGGTCGTAAAACGCACGCGAATTCTCCGTTCGAGCCGGCACTTAGCTGCTGAAACAGAGAATCCGGCCCTTTAAGGCAGATTCTTTGTCCCTTGGAATCAGCGGATATGGGAAGCAGGCAGGAAAGTGGAGTTGAAGCTCAAGATTAACTATGATCATATGGAATGGTGGAGCAGGCTTGATGGGCCCTGTGACCCACTCCTGTTTATATTTCTAATATTCTTGTACTGCTGAACTTCCCCGGAACAGTTCAGGTAATGGAATCACTTTTTAAAAAAATAATCTTATTGTCACAAGTCGGCTTACATTAACACCACAATGAAGTTACTGTGAAACACCCCTAGTTGCCACATTCCGGCGCCTGTTCGGGTACACTAAGGGAGAATTCAGAATGTCCAACTCACCTAACAAACACGTCTTTCGGGACTTGTGGGAGGAAACCAGAGCACCCAGCGGAAAGGAATGCAGACACAGGGAGTACTTGCAGAATCCGCACATACAGTAACCCAAGCCGGGAATCGAACCTGGGACCCTGGTGCTGTGAAGCAACATTGCGAACCACTGTGCTACTGTGTCACCGTACCGTACCGTGCTATCATCAGCAGTCCTATTGTCTGCTCGATAATGGCCCTTGTAGAGCTGTGACTTGCATTGCACCTTTCCTCTGCCTCACCAGGAGGGTTCCTGCCTGTGCCCTTAGCCAAGTCTGGAGCATGTGTCACCGAGGATCCATCCCTGAAGCTGCGGATGGGGCTGGAACAAATGTGACACCTGGGAATTCTGAAATTGGGCACAGATCTGCATAATTCACTTCCTATAAATTACTTGACCCTTGAAGGAACAGAATCCCTTTCTGTTGGTGAATTATTGCAGGCTAGTCCAATGCAGTAAAGTACCAGTGAAACCCACATCCCATAAAAATGATTTTTTTAAAAAAATGCCACCGATGATGCCCTGAAGATGTGGCAAGTCAGGTATGGCCCTGAGTCCCACTGACCTCTCAGCCTAACTCTTGGAATCCGTGCAGCATCAGGGGAACTCAGTCCTCGTGTCTTGGACAGTGTGTTAGTCACCTCCCTTGTGCAATATTGTGCTGCTGTCTGGGATATCCCGCGTATGTCATGGCCAGAACCTTGGAAGGATCTGGCGATGAAGAAGTTGAACACAGTGATAAGTCTGAACACTGCTGGCAGAGGTCACCCAATCCTATTGGACACAGGTCACCTGACATTCTGGCGTACCTTAGTGACTGTCTCCATGGAGAGGGCAGAACGTTCTCTGGCGCTGTCTCCCGGACATCTGCAGGAGTTCCTTTGGGTTGCACCGCGACCTTTCTTCTGCCTCTCCGCTGTGCCCATTCTGCTTGTCCTTGGGATGTCTCCTGCCCAGCTGTAATTTATATCTTCTGCTGCAACATGGCTCTGCTCCATGGTGTTGTCTTCCTCTTGTGCCTTTTCTTCAATGGGTGGATGATTCCCATCTTCATGACTCACATACTTTACTGGCTGGCTGCCTAGGATGGATTGAACTTACTGAGGTCCCTCAGCTCCTCAGAACAGAACTTCCCCTTTTTAGGCTCTGGATTCTCAGTTCCTCACAGCAGACCCTGTCCTGAAAAGCTCCACCCCTCAGCAGCTCAGAGCTGCCCCTCTCATTTGACCAAACTTTTCCTTCTCTCTCATCCTCTCCTCAGTCCCAGACTGAACTGCAATGGAAGGCAAATCAACTTTCCTACTGAAATTCAGAGGTGCCGTCTGAAAGCCACTAGCTTTTAATGGACATATTTGACCACTTGGGAACCCCACACACCTCACATTAAATTTGTAAGGCAGCATAAAATTTGATTCAGATGTAGGTAAATTTGACTCAATGACCTTGCCAACAAGTTTTATTTTCTCGTCACTTCTGAACGGCGTTGTGCCTGGTTTCCTTCCTGTTGCATACTGAATTATTTTCTGTGGCAGTGAGACTGCTTTAACGGGCACGCCCTCATGGTCTATGTGACTGGCTTGAGGCCTATCATATGGGAGTGCATGAACCCCAACCAATGGGATCAGCATGGGCCGAGTGGAGTGGTCTTCTGGGCAGAGTGAATCCGGGAGCCAGAGTGTTAACATCTATATATTTGTTAAAATAAATGTAGAGTACACAATTCATTTTTCCAATCAAGGGGCAATTTAGCGTAGCCAATCCACCTACCCTGCACATCTTTGGGTCCCCATGATGTGGAGATGCCGGCGTTGGACAAATTGCATTTGTTGCCCCGCCAGCTGGCACGGAAATGCGGCGCATGCGCGGGAGCGTCAGTGGCCGCCGACAGTTTCACGCGCATGTGTAGTGGGGAGAGTCTCTTCCGCCTCCGCCATGGTGGAGGCCGTGGCGGAGGCGGAAGGGAAAGAGTGCCCCCACGGCACAGGCCCACCCGCGGATCGGTGGGCCCCGATCGCGGGCCAGGCCACAGTGGGGGCACCCCCCGGGGTCAGATCGCCCCGCGTCCCCCCCCAGAACCCCGGAGCCCGCCCACGCCGCCTGGTCCCGCCGGTAAATACCAGCTTTGATTTACGCCGGCGGGACAGGCAATTTCTGGGCGGGACTTCGGCCCATCCGGGACGGAGAATTGAGCGGGGGGTCCCGCCAACCGGCGCGGCCTGATTCCCGCCCAATCTCCGGTACCGGAGACTTCGGCGGGGGCGGGATTCACGGCGGCCAACGGCCATTCTCCGACCCGGCGGGGGGTCGGAGAATGACGCCCCAGGTCTTACCCGGCCGGACCTCGGTGTCCATCCTGACGGGGTGGCCTGGTGGGGAGGGGGAGGGGTCTGACCCCGAGGGGGACCTCCACCGTGGCCTGTGATCGGGGCCTACCGATCGGCGGGCCGGCCTCTCTAGGTAAGGGCCTCTTTTGCTCCGCGCCGGCCCCTGTAGCCCTACGCCATGTTGTGTCGGGGCCGGCGCGGAGAAGGAAGCTACCGCACATGCGCAGACCCGCGGCGCCCATTTGATGCTGGTATCGGCAGCTGGAGAAGCGTGGGTCGCTCCATTGCATTGCTGGCCCCCTGTAGGGCAGAGGATCGCTACACTTAGCAGTCCGATGATGCCGTCGTTAAACTCTCCAGTTTTTAGGACGGCGATGGGAGAATCCCGCCCTTTCTTCTTCATGCCAACCATCTATCTGGCATTTCTTCGAGCCACCACACTTCCAATTTTCCCAAGTTCTCCACTACGGTTCCATGTCATGCCGCCAGGTTTCCCACTCTAACAGGTGTCATAATATACACACAGGTATATGATGGTGCACAGACAGGCAGTGATGGACACACAGGATGACCAGTGAACACACAGAACACAGCAGCCTATCACCAGACAGGACATGACCACTATGAAGCCAGAGGGCACTAGTTTTCCCGCTCTCTTGGGATCCGGCCTCTGAGACAGTCAGAGCCTGTGAGCAGCAACTAGAACATCCACCATGTGGTTGTAAGATAGTCTGGTCAGGCTAGCCTCAGGTCTCCAGCCAACTCAGCATAGTGTCAACCCAGTTAAAGTATGTATAATAGTTAAGAGTTCAATAAAATCGAGTTGCATTTCTTCAAGTGTTGGAAGCCTGTCTCTCTCGCTGCTGCAGTAAACGCAGTCCTCGCAGACCCGGCAAACCCAACACATCATGGTACCAGTTAGTCATGCTCGAGTTTGACGGACCTACCTTGAGATAGTCTGCCTTTGACCAGCGATCAGCCATCCGGTAACATGGACAGCGACCGCCCTCCCCTGCAGCTCCGCATCGCCGGCAACCACGGTGCTAACTGTTAGATATTGAAGCAGAAGTTCCAGCTGTATCTTGACGCCACCGATCTCGAAACGGCATCGGATGCCAGGAAGATCGCTCTCTTCCTCTCTACAGCTGGGAACCACGCTATCCACATCTTCAACTCCCTCACCTTTGCTGAAGGCGAAGACAAGACAAAGTTTAAAACAGTTCTGCTGGCAGAGGTCACCCAGCCACTGTGACATCGAAGTCAACGAGAGCTTTGAACGCTATGTGTTCCAGCAGAGGCTTCAGGGTAAGGATGAACCTTTTCAGTCCTTCTTAACCCATCTCCGTACCCTCGCGCAGTCTTGCAACAACGGCTCCACTTCCGACTCCATGATCCACGACCATATCATTTCCGGGGTCCTTTCCGATCCCCTTCGCCAGCAACTCCTTAAAGTTAAGCAGCTCACCCTGACCATCGCCATTGAAACCTGCATCCTCCACAAGCACGCTAACAACCGGTACATCAAAGCGGCAGAGATGGCGCGGCAAGGCCCCCACGATGCGGATCGGGTGCAGGCCATAAAACAGCTCCAGGGCCTGAGTCTGGATGAGGGCGACCATTTTGCACGCTTTTCCTGGCCTCCTGCGCATGCGAGCCATGACCAAGGGGACGGCGAGGCCGACGACCGAACTGTGCAGGTGCACACATCATTTGACTGCACCGCGCATGCGCAATGGCGCACGGAGGTCCTGACGTTGGCCCCATGACGTGCAACAACTGTGGCTCCGCCCATTTAAAGCAGCAATGTCCCGCAAAATTTCAACGCTGTCTCCAGTGTGGCAAGCTTGGCCACTACGCAGCCCTCTGCAGATCTGCTCAACTGCCCAATACACCAGCGATTCCAGTCGCAGTGCAGGAACGTCCGGTCAGTACAGCAACCCGTTGCAGACCCCCAACTCCGACATGGTTCCAGATTTCGACACCAAGGGCCTCACATCCCCATTCCGGGTGGGCATCATCACCAAGCATACGATACTTTCAGCGAACAAGGTGAAACAACTCCCAGTGATGAGCATTGATCCGGACGATGAGTTGTGTGCCACCCTTAAGGTCAACGAGGCTCGCATACGCTTCAGGCTGGACACCGGCGCTTCAGCGAACCTCATTTCAAAGTCTGACCTTGACGTCATCCGCGTCAAGCCAAGCATTCTTACACCGGCCTGCCAGCTCCTCGACTACAATGGCAACGCCATTGCTGCCAGTGGCTCATGCCAGCTTGCGGTATCCCATCGTTCTTCAAAAGCAACCCTGCGTTTTGAAATTGTAGGAACCAACAGAGCTTCCCTGCTCGGGGCTCGGGCCTGCAAAATCCTGAATCTTGTGCAGCTGGTTCACACCATGTCGTCCGCAGAGGCAACGGCCTCGCCAGATGTCAACTTCCAAGCCCAATTAGATAACATCATAGCACAATACCACAGCGTCTTCGAAGGTATGAGTACACTACCTTACTGATACAAGATACTGCTGAAGCCGAATGCTGTGCTTCATGCACCCTTAAGGGCCGACTCCAGCATCAGCTGCAAGACCTCCAGGACCAGGGCGTCATTTCTAAGGTCACTGAACCCATGGACTGGGGAACTTCGCATTTGTATCGACCCCAAAGATTTGAACCGTAACATCATGAGGGAACACTACTCTATACCTAAACGAGAAGAGCTCACCAGCGAAATGGCTCACGCTAAGCTTTTCACGAAGCTGGATGCCTCCAAGGGGTTTTGGCAAATACAGCTGGACGTGTCCAATCGAAAGTTGTGTACATTTAACACCCCGTTCGGTTGCTACTGTTACAACCGGATGCCCTTTGGCACCATCTCCGCCTCGGAGGTGTTCCACCGCATAATGGAGCAAACGATGGAGGGCATCGAGGGGGTGCGAGTGTACGTCGATGATATTATTATCAGGTCCACAACTCCTCAGGAGCACATCGATCGCCTCAAGCGAGTGTTCCACAGGATCCAAGAGCATGGCCTCCGACTCAATAGAGCCAAATGCTCGTTCGGTCAAGCAGAAATAAAGTTCCCTGGCGACCATATTTCGCAGTTCGGTGTGCTGCCAGATGTAGACAAGGTGTCGGCGATCAACGCCATGAAGACCCCGGAGGACAAGAAGGCGGTCCTCCGCTTCCTAGGGATGGTCAATTTCCTTGGGAAGTTTATCCCCAACCTTGCATCACACACCACACCTCGCCGCAATCTTGTCAAAAAAACTACGCTCCCTGCTCATGAGCAAGAGTGGCGTAAGCTCAGGGCGAAACTCACCAAGGCCCCGGCACTTTCCGACTCCGCCAAGGAGACGAAGATCTCCACCGACACGAGCCAGGCTGGCATTGGGGCAATACTCCTCCAACGGGACGAATCCTCCTCCTGGGCCCCAGTCACATATGCCTCTAGAGCCATGACACCTACTGAGCAACGATACGCTCAGATTGAAAAAAAATGCCTGGGCCTCCTCACAGGGATTGACAAATTCCATGATTACGTGTATGGACTCCCCAAATTCACGGTCGAGACAGACCACAGGCCATTGGTTCACATCATCCAAAAATACCTCAATGATATGACGCCATGGCTACAACGTATCCTCCTCAAACTCCACCGCTACAATTTCGACCGGTCTACACCCCGGGCAAAGAGCTCATTGTGGCCGACGCACTCTCTCGATCCATCACCACGCCGTGTGAGCAGTCGGATTTTGTCTGTCAGATAGACGCTCAGGTGAAGTTTTGTGCATCCAACTTTCTGACCACTGATGAAAGGGTCGTGCACATTCGTCAGGAGACGGCCAGGGATCCTTTACTCCAGCGGGTAATGCGACATTTCACGGATGGTTGGCAAAAGGGGCAGTGCCCCCAGTTTTATAATATATAGGATGATCTAGCGGTAGTGGACGGCACATTAATGAAGCTGGACAGGATAGTAATGCCACAGAGCATGCGAGAGCTGGTCCTCGGCCAAATCCACGAGGGTCACCTGCCCGAGAGGCAGTATATTGGCCAGGCATCAGTCAGGATATCTCCAACAGGGTCCTCAATTGCCCAACGTGTCATAGGTTCCAGCCGGCTCAGCCCAAAGAGACTCTACAGCCGCATGAACTGGTGTCCTCCCCATGGTCCAAAGTTGGGATTGACCTCTATCATGCAAAGGGCCGAGACTATGTCCTCCTCGTGGACTACTTTTCCAACTACCCCGAGGTGGTCAGACTGACTGACCTCACATCAGCAACAGTCATCAAGGCATGCAAAGAGACTTTTGCCCGTCATGGCATTCCACTTACAGTTATGACTGATAATGGCCCTTGTTTCTTCAGCCAGGAGTGGACGTATTTTGCCCGGCTGTACAATTTTACGCACGTCACTTCAAGCCCCCACTACCCCCAGTCGAATGGGAAGGCTGAAAAGGGGGTCCACATTGTTAAAAGACTGTTGTGAAAAGCTGCTGACTCGGGTTCGGATTTTAACCTGGCGCTGTTAGCCTACGGGGCGACTCCTTTGTCTGCTGGCCTGTCCCCAGCACAGCTGCTAATTAACCACACACTACGGACGACGGTGCCGGCTATCCACATCCCGGACCTTGACAATTTTCCGGTCCTGCAGAGGATGCAACAGTCTCGGGCTCAATGCAAGTCGGCGTATGATGCCCACGCCACAGATCTCCCTGCTCTGGCTCCTGCTGACCGAGTTTGTGTTCAGCTACCTGACGGTGGCTGGTCTGCCACAGCTGTGGTGGTCAAGCAAGTGGCCCCGAGATGCTTCCTCGTTCGCATGCATGATGGCTCCTTTCTTCGGCGTAATAGGCGGGCACTGCGGCTACTTCCACGCTCGCCACCTGAACGTGATGTCCCGCCTCGCATGCTGGTTCCTCAGGACGCGCCCTTCCACGAGGCCACCGATCTGCCAGTTCTTTTACCGACCTCTACATTAGAGGCAGTTCCGCCCGTTCAAGTGCAGGCGGCCCCTGACCCACCCGTGAGGTGGTCAACCAGAATTCGCCGCCTGCCACAGAGACTGAATTTATAGACTGAATGTTGCATTACCTTGTGATCCGTTTACACATCTGTACATATTGTTTCTTCCTAATTTCTTATCTGCCCTCAATCTGCTCTAGACACCTTCTCATGTGAATATATTTACATACGTGGTATATAGTCAGGCTCCTGTACACACACACACTCACTATTTATTGACCTACACACATTTTTTTTAAATAAGTGAAAAAAAGGGGGGGGGGGGGGAGATGTCATAATATACACACAGGTATATGATGGTGCACAGACAGGCAGTGATGGACACACAGGATGACCAGTGAACACACAGAACACAGCAGCCAATCACCAGACAGGACACGACCACTATAAAGCCAGAGGGCACTAGTTTTCCCGCTCTCTTGGGATCCGGCCTCTGAGACAGTCAGAGCCCGTGAGCAGCAACTAGAACACACACCATGTGGTAGTAAGATAGTCTGGTCAGGTTAGCCTCAGGTCTCCAGTCAAGTCTGCACGGGCTTCTCGTCACAAATGAAGGCTTGCCAGCTGATTCGCCGGGACCGTGCTCGCCAGCCCCGCTAACAAGGTCAAGCAGCACTTAAACAGCAGTTGCGCAGCAAGCCCCACTCAGCTCGCAGCCATGACGCCAAGACGACCGGCCCCAAGATTCGAAGATGCAGACTAAGGGAGGCTCCACGATGCAGTGGAGGCCAGGAGGGATGTCCTATTCCCCCGAGGGTCCTGGATGGTGAGTCATAGGGCAGCCAGTGCCACCAGGTACGAGGTGGTGGTGGCCGTGAGCTCGGGGAGTGTGACCAGGAGGACTGGCCTCCAGTGTTGTAAGAAGGTCAACGACCTACACCGGGCAGCATGGGTGAGTTGACATCAATGCCCCCGATCCGCTCCCCCCGAGACTTTTCCGCCCCACCATGAGCATCCGGTGCTCCAACCTTCCATGCAGCCCCCAATCCTCGCTTCAACCCCCTCTCCAAACTCTTCCTTCACAGCCCCCTACTACCACTGTGAACCATCCGTGCGGCTAATGATGTCCTTTCTGTGTCTCCGCAGGAGAAGCTCTCCTATAATCACCGGGAGAGGGCCCAGACCAGCAGAGGGGTTTCAGATATATGAATCCTTACCACCTTCAAGGAACTGTGACTGGGGTGGCCGAGGGCAGAGCAGTCACCAGTGCGGTTGGCGGACGCCGCAGAGGTGAGGATCCAAATGGCCCCACCTGGAGGACCAGTCACACGTGAGTTGTTATTGCCATACAGACTGACCTATCCCCCCACTGACCACATATCCATTCTCCCGCAGGTCCTCCAGCCTACGGCACCAGCCCATGCAGGATGGCCCCCTCACCTGCCTCCCAGGAGAACACCTTGGAGGAGAGCTCCAAGGATGCCATGATCAACACATCACAGCTGTCATCCCCACCCTCCATGAACACAGGTACACACACTTCGGTGGGAAACGTTAGTGGTCAAGTTTCAGAGGCCCAATCTGGTGAGCACCACACTGCTGCTGATGTACATCAGGTGGAGGCCCAGGCGAGACAGCACTCATAGGTCTACTGGATCCCAGGTCCCAGCTGGGTCACAACTTCATGCTGAACATCTGGCACAGGGTTATACTTTACCAGATGGAGATGTTAGGGTGTGGTCGGGTCATTCAGAGGGAGATGTCAGCGACATTCTAGCAGGCCCATAGCAGATTGCAGGATTCACAGAGGCTAGTGGTGCAGGAGATGTCGCCAGCAGTGTGTGACACCGAGGCCAACACTGCGATGGTGGGAATGGTAGTGGAGAGCCTGATGCAAGACATCAGCATCATGAGTGAAGGTGTCCACGGCTTCGCACAGTCAATGGCGGCCATGGCTGAGGGCATCGGCAGAATGTCTGACTCGCTGGGGAATGTGACCCAGTACATGGTTGACCTTGATGTGGTGCTGCGGGACATGTCCCACTCTCAGATGGGAATAGCCGATGCGCTGCGGAGATTGTCCCAGTCACAGGTGGGCATTGTCGAAATGCTGCAGATCATGGCTCAACACTGAGGAGCATCGCCGAGGGCATCCTCATCTTGGTGCAGACATTGGGGAGCCGTCAGGGCTGGCAGAGTCAGATGACGCAGGGGCGGCTGGGACTTGAACCGGCCGTCTATCCTGAGGTGAACCCCACGGCCCTATGGGCACTGAGCAGGAGGAGAGTGTGGTGATGTGCATCAATGTAAATACAGCTAGCTAGACACTAGAGGGAGCACAAGAGACATTACACACACACACACACTCAACCAATAGGTCAGTTAGATAGGACATGACCAATGGACATTCACGATACACACAGAGGTGACACCACCACAGGAGGGCAATACACCAACCCATATATAAAGGACACCACACACATGATCTGCATATTTCAAGTGGAGACAGTCAGTGAGTAGAGACACAGGGTTGATTCGATATCACTCCCACCATGTGGATTGCAGCAACTGGTTAGTCAGTCTGGGTAGCTATAGTAGGATTAGCAGCAGTGTCGAACCCGAGTAATAGAAGTGTAAATAGTTGAATAAACGTGTTGAAGTTATCTCCATGTCTGAACCTTCCTTTCTCAAGTGTACCACAAGGAAGCCGCTTATGTTACACCGAGAACATAACAGATCATGGTACCAGAATGAACTGTTTCAATCCAGATAGCCGTACCTCAGCGTTCAGTGACAACCAGCAACAATACCCAGGCAAGATGTTCGAGATACGGGTTCCGCAGCAGCTCCAGTGCCACGGCGATCTCTGCGAAAACTGGCAGGTATTCCGGCAAATGTTTGAAATCTTCCTGGTAGCAGCCGACCTAGAAGAAGTGGCCGATGCTGAAAAGACAGAGCTTCTGCTCTCCATCACCGGTGCCAGAGCAGAAGAAATCTTTTTAAAATTCAAGTTCTCCAAAGGGCAAAACAGGAGCGACTTCCAGGCAGTCCTGGACAAATTCAACAAATACTGTGAGGAAAACACACTCCAACCAGCAAGAAAAGGTAAGAGAAGTGCCACTACTCACCACCAGGCCGAGATCCCGGAGCAGAGAACAATTTTTCGGCGGCCATCTTTCCAAAGAAGCGCACAGAACGGGAAGGGCTGTTTGCTCATGCGCGAGACACCGCGCATGCGCAATCACGAAAACGGCCCATGGTACAGGACAGCAATTTGCGCATGCGCAAACGCTTCCTACGTATGATGTCACATGCGTCATGACATCAGAGGCCCCGGACCACGCCCATTTAAAGGTGAAATGTCCCAAATCAAAGAAAAAATCTTTTAAAGCTGTAAAGCAACCTTCCTTCACCTGGAATGACAGCACAATGCCTCAAATTGGACCAGGAAATGAAATTAACCTCCGAAGAACCCTGCAACAAGCAGTTACCTGTGCCCAAACTGATGATTCCGACCTTGAATACTTCGATACTGACGTTTACATTTTCTCTGGACCTAGCGAGCCCAATGCCAGCTCCGACGCAAACAGTGATGATATGGTCCTAGAAGACAAAGACTCAGATGAACCTTTCACCTTGGGAGGCTACCCCAGTATCAAATCCGAACCACAACTAGACGTGTTGCACATTGACGACGCCGACGACAAATTCTTCGGATTTGAGGATCTTCAGCCCAGCAGATATGACATCCCGACTCGTGAGTGCAGGATTATGCTGCAGCCTGAAACCAAGAGACAGAGAGCGGTACAAGCCCACAGAGAGCTGCCTGCTGCCACACAGAGAGTGGTCCACGCACCGCTCAGGGTTCCCGACTCTACGAAAGAAGACATGCAAGACTCCACATCGCAGTCCTTGCATGAACAAGAAGTGACTCCAGTGTCACAAGCATCCACAGCGAGCTCGTGGACAGACTCCACAATTGCAGAAACGCAAGACTCCAGAGTGCAGTCGTTGCACAAACAAGACGTGACTCCAGTGTCACAAGCCTCCACAGCGAGCTCGTGGACAGACTCCACGATAGAAGAAACGCAAGACTCCGACGCGCAGTCCTTGCAGGAACAAGACCATGATGGTCTAGCAACCTCCTCTGACCAATTAGTGGCAGACGATGCAAGTCTGCCATGCGCAAGTAAACATCAAAAAGACTATGACAGTCTACCACGCTCCAGTGCACAGCAGGATGACCATGACGGTCTATCATGCTACAGTGAAGAACAAAGCGACGATGACAGTCCAAGCCCAAATGAAGGACAACAGCAAGACAATGACAGTCCACCTACATTGTTTGTGCCACCAGATGAAGACTCTGACAATTTACCCAACCCAAGTGAACAACAAGCAGCTACTGAGGATCTACCCACGGTATGTGAGACGAGCGACGACAGCATCCCACTTCCCATCCAAGATGTGCAAAGTGACAGACCTCAGCTAGTGTGTACAGAGGCACTCGACAATCACTGTGAGGTCACTGGTGACTTCGGTGACACCACGATACTTCCACCCTCACTCGCTCGAACCTCTCCACAAGTCTATGCATTCCTGCATGTTCCGACACCAGACGTGCAGCTTCAAGAAATCTCAGCTGACTCCAGTGAACCAGCTAAGACTCTGGACGGGGAGCATCAACAAACCAACACTGACTCAGTTAAAACAGACCAGACTCCAGATGGGGAGCAACCAAACGCCGACTCTGATTCACGTAAGCCGGACTTTACTCCAGTCAGGGAGTGCCGCAACCTCAGTGATGGCACGCTCAGGGTGGCAGCAGATGTCACAACGACAGGTGATGGATCACTTAACAATTACACTGGGTCAGTAATAACAAGCAGCGGCTACAGTCCAAGAGGAATACACAAATATTCACCACAGCTATATCCACGCATTTTGTCCACACCAGAAGTGCAGCCAATGACTGCTCATGCTGGACAAACCCAGTATTCAGGCATGCAGCAGCCAGCAGTCTGTGCAGCATACTCTCAAACAAGCCGGCACTACGGATTGCCCATTAATGGAATCAAGACCGAAGGAGGACTACCGCAAGCGCAATCTGCACTACAGACTGGATGCCTTAGTTACAGCCCAGGATTTGCTGCACCCCAGCCTCCTCAGACGGCATATTCCTATCAGATGCAAGGATCTAGTTTCACACCATCACCAGATATTTATGTGAGCAGCAATTCTGTTTCCAATTCGACAAGCTTCAATGGTTCTCAGCATGAACACCCTTCCTGCAGAGCACGTGGCCAGAACCAGTATGTACAGTCTTATCCAACTTCAACACATGGCACATACATGACCTCGAATGAGACTGTTGATGGTACCTCTTCAACGTCAACACCTTATCAGCTACAATATGCCATCCGACAGCACCATCACAAACATCGAAAAAGAAAGGGACTCCAAATCAGACAGCAAAGTGATTTGACCACTTATTGGTTCCTGTGGCACAGGGACGTTGATGACGTTCATAACCAAGAGAGACATTTGACCATGATAATTGATGGTTTTTGGACACATACAAATGATTTGGACTTATTGTTTAATCACTGTTCCCATGACTTGTATATACCTTACCTTATCTACCTGTTCTTTGTTCAATTTTCTTGAAGTGTACAAAATATATGAACATATAAAAAAAAGGGGGGGATGTGGTGATGTGCATCAATGTAAATACATGTAGGCTAGCTAGATACTAGAGGGAGCACAAGAGACATCACACACACACACACTCAACAAATAGATCAGTTAGATAGAACATGACCAATGGACATTCACGATACACACAGAGGTGACACCACCACAGGAGGGCAGTGCACCAACCCATGTATAAAGGACACCACACACATGATCTGCCTCTTTCCAGTGGAGACAGTCAGTGAGTAGAGACACAGGGTTGATTCAATATTACACCCACCACATGGATTGCAGCAACTGGTTAGTCAGTCTGGATAGCTATAGTAGGATTAGCAGTGGTGTCGAACCCGAGTAATAGAAGTGTAAATAGTTTAATAAACGTGTTGAAGTTATCTCTACGTCTGAACCTTCCTTTGTCAAGTGCACCACAAGGAAGCCGCTTATGTTACACTGAGAAAATAACAAATCAGAGAGGGTGCTGGGTGCCAACCAGCACCCATCCCATGGAGTGGGAATGGTGGCCACCAGCTCCCCTGAATTCCACCCCTCTGGTGAGGCCACACCTCAAAGCCACCATAGGACAGGGTGGGATGGCTGTGCATGTGCTGTCAACAAGTGCACCAGGCCCTCCAGCCCCAGAGCCCCCAGGGGCATCAAAGGTCATGGGACGTGGTAAGCAGTTGGCTGTCTCCACCTCAGAAGGGGCTGGTTTAGCACTGTGGGCTAAACAGCTGCCTTGTAAAGCAGAACAATGTTAGCAGCGCAGGTTCAATTCCCAAACCGGCCTCCCCGAAAAGGCGCTGGAATGTGGCGACAAGGGCTTTTCACAGTAACTTAATTGAAGCCTACTTGTGACAATAAACGATTATTATTAGATGTGCATCCTGGGGACACACCTAGACATAGTGGTAGAGTTAGGGAGGTTAAGCACATTGAGGATCACTGCGGGCACCAGGGAAGGGGTTAGAAGGTTGGGTGAGGTAGACAGGGGGTGGGGGGCAGTGAGGAGGAGGTGGGGAGAGTGGGGCGGCACCACCGGGAGAGTGGAGCACAGTTGGACACCTGCGGCACATTAGAGACCCTTGACCACAAGCAGTATGACTCCTCTGTCACTTTCTTCTGCAATGCGGCACAACCTCTGAACCGTTCAGATGTTGGCTGCTCCGTGTGTCGTGTTGCCTCCTGCAGTAGTCAAGCACAGTGCCCATGCATCGAGGTATGATTGGGAATGAGCCCCACATGCAACATGGCCCACCCAAAAACGAGATTCCACTTGGCATGTCTGAAGTGCTCACGGTAACACGATTGCCAATTCCCTATTAGCAATAGCCTTCAGCCGCACGGCCAGAGGCCTCACCAGTTGGTGGGGCTATGGGCAATCGGTGGGGCAGATGGGCAGGGGTTAGGGTATACACGATCCAGGGGTTGGCATGGTGGTGCCGTGTGCGGTTGCCCCCCCTCCCAGTGCCTACCGCCACCCCCTCCCCACCCCTGCGGAGGATGCCACCCCCACCCCCCTCCACCCACCCCCAGCCAAAGGTCCCCCACCGCCTGCCGAGCACGAAGGCGGCAAGCCCAGTTGCCCCAGACTCTTTGCCTGTGAGCAAAGATGGCTACTCACCTCCTCGGCTCCCCACAAAAGCCCTTTCGCCAGGTTCACGTTTTTCAAAAGGATTACTAAGCAGCCCCAGCGTGACCACTTGCTGGGGAGGCCAAAGATTCATGGGAGGCCATTGGATGTGGGGTCGCTCCCATTAATTGTATGAAAAGAGGGCTTAAGTGATGATTATTGGTTTCTCACCCGATTTCGCCTATGGGAGCGGGCTGGTTGCATCGCAAACTGTTTGGCGTCTGGCGCAGTTCTCGTCTTTGGCCTCTCCCGCTATTCACCATCCTCATTTTGAGAGTGCAAGAGCACAAGGCCTGATAATCGCACCCTTTGTTCTTTAGATCTTATTAATGTTTGAATCCAAATGTAGAACTCCTACTCCAGTAGAAGCCTGTATATATACATTTTTTAATTTAAAACATTTTTTGCATGTACTTGGAAGGATTAGAGAGAATTAAGTTAATTTTTTCCCCTGGGCCAATGATCCATTTATAATCGTGCATCATATAATGGACGATGTAATGGTTTCAGATGCACAATACTAGCGTACTCTCTCATGGGATTGCAATAAGTGTGGCTTAAGCCGCCATAGATCTATGTAGTCAACAGACCAAAATGTGCTGTCAATGGAGGATGAGCATCAATTTGCTCAAACCGTTAACTGCAAATGTAAATATTTAAACTGCAGTGAATTCCATTAGTAAGCCCAGTGGAAGTTTTAAAATACTTCTATAGTTTATTCTGAATAGTGTTTATACAAACCTGTTAATTGATTTAAAACACATTGATTTTAAAAAACATTTAGAGTACCCAATTCAGTTTTTCCAATTAAGGAGCAATTTAGGGTGCGGCGATCCACCTACCCTGCACATCTTTTGGTTGTGGGGGCGAAACCCACGCAAACACGGGGAGAATATGCAAACTCCACACAGACAGGGACCCAGAGCAGGGATCGAACCTGGGACCTCGGCGCAATGCTAACCACTGCGCCACCGTGCTGCCCTTAAAACACATTGATAATCATCAAATGGAATCATAGAAAGTGAAAGCACAGAAAGAGGTCACTGAACCCATCGAGTCTGCACCGGCCGAAAAGCCAGCCAGCCAGCCAGCCTCATCTCCCTCTCCAGCATTTGGTCCGCAGCCCTGCAGGTTACGGCACCTCAGTTGCATATCCAGACACCTATTCAAATTAGTTCAGGGTTTCTGCCCTGAGCTACCCATTCAGGCAATGGGTTTCAGACCACCACTACCCTCTGGGTGACAACAAAATTCTCACCTCCCCATTCATCTTTCTACCAATGACTTTAAATCTAATCCCCTTCATCACTGACCCCTCCACTAAAGTAAATAGACCCTTTCCATCCATTCATCCAAGCTCCTCACAATTTTGTACATCTCAGTCAAATTTCCCCTCAGCCTCCTCTGCTCCAAGTTGGACAACACCAGCCTATCCAATCTTTCCTCATAGCTGCAATTTTTCAGTCCCAGCAACATCCCCGTAAATCTCCTCTGTACCCTCTTTAATACAATTCCATCTTTCTGTAGTGACGTTCTCCTGCTCATCAAACACGCGGAATACCAGCTTGTCATCCCTAATACCAGTTCCACCAAACAGACAAGTTCAAGACTTCCTGGAGATGAGGGCATCCCCGATCAAAGCACTGGCACATGATCGACTTCGTCGCCATCCGATCCCGAGACCAAAAGGATGCCCTCATCACCAAAGCAATAACCAGTGCAGATGACTACTGGGCAGGTCACCAGATTATCCACTCCTCTATGTCCATAAAAAGATCAGAAAAATGATCAACATTGAGCGGCTTCAACAGCCAAGCATGCTTGTGAAGTTCCAACATAACCCGGAAGGCAAAGACGTTAGCTCATTAATTGGCCAAGGCAGAAATACAAAGAAGATCTAGGGAAATCAAGAATGAATGGTGGACTGAGAAAGCTGAAGAGCTGCAATTCCTGGCTGACAAGCATGACACATGGGGCTTCTTTAGTGCCACCAAGGCAATATATGGTCCCAATACTCTAGGCCTCAAACCGGTTTGGAGTAAGGATGGAACCCTCTTGACAGACAGAGAAAATGTCAGTCCTTAATGGAGAAAACACTTCAAAGAACTCCTAAACCATGATACAAGCAGAGATGCGGACATATTTGAGGAAATCCCCCAACTCCCCATCAAAGATGATCTCGGACTCCCACTAAGAGTAGATGAAGTCCCAGCCACCATTAAACACATGAAAAATGGAAAAGACACAGGAGTGGATGGGATCCCAGTGGAAATTTTCATATCTGGAGGAGAAGTGACAACCTGTCATCCCCATCAGCTATTGCTGAAAATCTGGGGGAGAGAAGAAATTCCTGCCAACTTCAGGGATTCCGTCATCACTACCATCTTCAGGAAAGTAGACAAAGCAGACTGTGGGAACTGCGAAGGAATCTCCCCACTCTCCATCACCTGGAAGATCATCACCCAAATCATTGCTGGCCGCCTTCTCCCAGTCTCTGAAGAAATCCATCCGGAAAGCCAGTGTGGCTTCTGACCAAACCATCGATAAGTGGAAATGATTTTTACTGCTCGGTCACTTCAAGAGTAATGCCAGGAATAACATCAACCACTCTACATGGTCTTCATCAATCTGACCAAGGCTTTTGACTCTGTCAATTGGGAAGTGCTATGGGAGATGTGGTCAAAGGCGAGGTGTCCAGAGAAGTTCATCAACATCCTCTGAATCCTCCACAACAAGATGTCAGCGACAGTCCTCACTGACGAAAATAAGACAGAAAACTTTGAGGTCAAGACTGGAGGCAAGCAGGGATGTGTCATCGCCCCACTCTTTTCTCCACCTATCCACTATCTTTCACCTTGTCAAGAGCAAGTTTCCCAATGGGGTGGACATCGTCTACAGGATAGACAGAAAGCTTTTCAGCCTCAACCAGTTGAAATCAAAGAACAAGAACATAGAAATGTACAGCACAGGAACAGGCCCTTCGGCCCTCCAAGCCCGTGCCGACCATGCTGCCCGACTACACTACAATCTTCTACACTTCCTGGGTCCGTATCCCTCTATTCCCATCCTATTCATGTATTTGTCAAGATGCCCCTTAAATGTCACGATCGTCCCTGCTTCCACCACCTCCTCCGGTAGCGAGTTCCAGGCACCCACTACCCTCTGCGTAAAAAACTTGCCTCGTACATCTACTCTAAACCTTGCCCCTCTCACCTTAAACCTATGCCCCCTAGTAATTGACCCCTCTACCCAGGGGAAAAGCCTCTGACTATCCACTCTGTCTATGCCCCTCATAATTTTGTAGACCTCTATCAGGTCGCCTCCTCAACCTCCATCAAAGAAGAAAACGACACTGACATTGCTCGTGGAACTTTAGTATGCGGATGACATCACCATCTCCACTCTCTCAGAAGAGAATCGCCAAGCTATGCTTGACACCTTCGTGGAAGCATACCGAAGAATCGATCTCAGCCTCAAATTCAACCTCAAGAAGACTCAAGTCCCTTACCAACTCACCCCAGGGAAAGATCTGTCTCTCCCTCCATCAAGATCAACGTATAAATCCTCCCAAACGTGGAACATTTCCAATACCTGGGGAGCCACCTTACGTCTAAGGCTGACATTGATGCAGAGATCGAACACGGTTTCCAAACCGCAAGCGCCTCCTTCGGATGCCTAAGGACGAGAGTCTTTGATGACCGTGATAGCTGTGCTGACACCAACATCTTTATCTACAAGCCGGTCATCCTCCCAATTTTTCTATATGGCTCGGAAACTTGGAATGTGGACAGATACCACCTCAAAGCCCTGGAGGGGTACCATCAATGCTGTCTGAGAAGGATACTCTGAATCCGCTGGGAGGACAGGCTTACTAACATCAGTGTCCTTGAAGGAGCCAAGGGCAACAGCATCGAGGCCATGAGCATCCAAAACCACCTCCGCTGGGCTGGCCACGTGCTTCGGATGTCAGAGACTCGGCTGCCAAGGCAAATCTTCTTTGCGCAATATCAAGGGAGGCTTCCGAACAAGAGGAGGACAAAGGAAGCACTTCAAAGACACCTGAAGGTTTACCTCAAGGGATAAAACATCGATGTCAATGTCTGGGAGACCCTTGCTCAGAAGATACCTACTTGCAGGAATCTCCTGATTGAAGGGACACAATTCTTCGAGGACACCCGAAGGCAAGAGGAGGACCAGAAACGGAGCCTGAGAAAAGAATACCAGTGATCCAGAGTCCAAAGACCAACCCCACCTCCTGGAAACAGCTGCCCAGTGTGCGGTTGAAGATGCGGCTCTCGAATCGGGCTCATCAGCTATGCAAATACCCACAAAATCCATGACTAGTAACATGGAGTTTCTTAGGTGGACAATCACACTGGTTAGCGAGTGATTGCCGAAGAAGAAAAAGAAGAATGAGGTACCCAGAACTGCACATAATACTCAAATTGTAGCCTAACCAATGTTTATAAGTTTCAGCATGAACACCCTTCTCTATATTTTATGGCTTGAATAATAACTGAAAGGATTCCATATGCCTTCTTAACCAGCCTATTAATGTGTCCTACTGCTTTCAGGGATTTGAGGATTTAGTAACCAAGGAAGCCAGCGGTAATGGAACAGGATTTATTTTAAACTATGAACAATACTATGCCCATGGCAGTAACTCTCCACAAACACAGTCCCCATTGTGAAAACCAACAACTTTGGGCACAATTTGGGCCAGCTTTTATGTTTAGGTCTGACGAGCCCCAGCTGGATGGCTTCCCCCCCTACCTGGGAAGCTCGTACTCCACAAATTCCTCATGGAAATAGACAATGGTTTCTTCATGGTCTTCCTGGGGGTTATGGCAATGGACATTCACTCCAAGGTCTTTCATTTCCTCCACACACCTCAGTATCCTCCCATGTATTCTGTTGTTTGCCTTGTTTGACCTTCCCAAATGCATCACCTCATATTTCTCTCGGATTGAATAATCAAAACGTTATATAACTTTGATGCAGTTCTTCTACAGGAATGAAATCAGGTTTTTTAAAATCCGTATAGTCCAAAAGGAGGCCACTCAGACAATCGAGTCTGCATTGACCTTCTGAAAGAGGCCCCTACAAGGCCCATTCTCCCACCCTATCCCCATAACCTCGCCTAATTCGCACATCTTTACAATGGAATAAGAATCATATCAACAATGGCAGGGTTATGTGTTTGTCATCCATTACAGCTGCAATTAATGACATTCCACAGGGATGTGGATGGAACATCAAAGCGGAATATCAAGAGTCCCAGTTACATATTCAATGGAGCTACAAATCTCAGCATGGAGGTGGGCACAACTGAGGCAGTTCACAGATGGGGGGAACCTAGGAATTGTACATCCAAGAATTCAGCATCCCAAATTCTGATTGGTGAAGGTGAGTTCTCCGAAAACCTCTGCACCCTTTTTTTTGCAGGCATGTTTGTGTGACAGTCCAAAACTCTCCAAAACAATTGACACTGAGCCAAAGAAGATGGCTAACCAAACAAGGTGGGTTATATGGTGGATGTGAAAGTGGAGTGGGTGGCGGATAAGTTGAAGAACGTAAGGAAAGAATTATAGTGCTTTGGGCCTAAACCGTGCACCCCCGCCCCCCACCCCACACACACACACACCATTCCTCACCTCCCTCACCATGATGACAATGATGGGAAGGGATACTAACCAGCGGCCATGTCAAAGAAGTAGAAAAGATGAGAGTTCAAATTTAATGCCCTCTTGTACATACGGTCTACATTCAGTAAGTAGTTAAATCAGTAAGGATATACTTTCGGTGATTCTGGCCATAATGACATTTCGGATCTATTACTTCAATGTATCGGGTCTGATGATTGGAGGCACAAAAGACAAATGTTTCAGGAGTTCCAATGTATATGTTTTGCTAATCCACTACCTCCTGTTGTCATGTGAGAGTACCTTTAAGAAATGGATGTTTATAAATGTGTATATAAATATCTGTAGTGAGAGTACCTTTAAGAAATGGGTGTTTACTACTGCAGTGATGTCAGAGAGTGGGTGGAGCTGGGCTGTCTGTCAGCATTTTACTTTTGTTTTAGGCTGTTTGCTGCAGGGTGTGTTTTAGTTTCGATTTCAGTGTTGGATCTGAAGCCAGATCAAGCAGGTGTATTGCTGTTCTCTCTGCCATCAAAAGACTATCTCTTGATCATTTGGTGAATTCAGAATTATAAATGTTTTCAGTAGTGACTTTAACCTGATGTGCTTCTGGTAAAAGGTGTTTTTAAGTCGTATGGATGTCAAAAGGAAAGCTTAAAGGATTACTTAGTGTTGTAGTCTTTGGGGGTTGTATTTGAATTGATGGTTGCTAAGATGTTCACTGTATGTTTTAATAAGGTTAACTTGAGTTCATAGAATAAACATTGTTTTGCTTTAAAAAATACTTTTCCATTTCTGCTGTACCACACCTGTAGAGTGGGCCGTGTGCTCCCCATACCACAATCTATTAAAAGTTATGGGTCAGGTGAACTCCATGATACACTTTGGGGTTCTCTAAACCCTGGCCCATAACACTGTTTTGAATTATTGCCCAAGACAAATTACACAATCATTGAGAATAATAATAGTTCTGAGAGAGGAGATTGCATTAGCTGAACTGTGGTGTAAAGATTTTTGCATTATGGTTAAAAAGTTAGCAGAGACAGCTTTGTCTGTCAAATAGGCGTAGGACATGATTCCTACGCCCTTAGATGGAAGAGCAACAAATTGATCCTCGGGTCTCATCTACAAAAATGTGGCACATTGTACATGTTGGTCATGTCTCTACGAGCAGTTTGTCCAAATGAAGAATGTAAATTTAAGGCTACCGATGGTGGGGGATGCTCATGACCAACCATATCAGTTAGCAGTACTCAAGAGCTGAGAGGAACTCTTCCAGTCTTCACATCAAGTTAAAAAAAATAATAATTATACTTAATCATATTGATCACAGCTGCTGCATAGGTTGCAACTACATCTAAAAACCTTGAGCAGGGAAGGGGCCTCCTCTGCTTAGGGCAGCCGAATCTGGGGCAGCGTCTTTCGATATAATGACATTATTTTCCAAATTTTGTAATTGCAAATCCTCATATAATATCTGTGATAGTAGATCATTGAAAAGGCATTATGCTGAATAAACCTGATACATAACGTGAAAATATGTTGCGAAATGCCAAATTTCTTGGGGTACCGCAGTTAGTTGATGTTAACTGGCAGCTACATACTTTGGAAGACACCAATTATAAATCAATAACTGGTGCAGATACATTCCATGAGATTCAACTATTGACAGGCACTGGAGGTGCATGTGTTGAATACAGAGCAGGTTTGCTTCTACAAATCAATTAGATGTACACGGTTTCCCATTTAGAAACGTTTTGAAGAGGAGTGTTGAAATCTAGATTCAATTTCAATGATTTTTTTTCAATTTAATTACTTTGACTTTCTGGGGGGATGAATAAGGGAGGAGTTTTCTTCAATTTAGAAGTTAAGAATAGACAAGAATCAGAAAAGGCCATTTAGTCAAGTGATGGCCATTCCTCTCATACATTCGCTTTGCTGTAGCGGTATTTAACTGTATTTTAAACAAAACTAATATTTTTCACTCTATTACTTCGCTTGTTAAATCATTCCAAATAATTATTTTTGTGACACAGGAAGAGGCTTTACAAAACTGTACCTCAGCATATTAAATGATATGACAAGACAAGAACTTTACATTTATAAGCACCTTTCATCATCTCAGAATTTGCAAAGCACATTAAAGAGAAATTAGGCACTATTTTAAACATAGCCACTGCTATAATATAAGAAATGCAGCAACAACTTTGCACACAGCAAGGTCCCAGAACCACCACTGTAATATGGCCAGATAATTAATGTTTAGTGATGTTGGTTGAAAGGTATATATTGGCTCGGAGACAGGAGAACATTCCCCGCTTTTCATCAAAGTAGTGGCTTGTGAATATTTACATTGACGCAGGAGGTCAGACAGAGACTTAGTATAAGGACTTATCTGAAGGATGATACCACAAATAGTGTGGCACTCCTCATTACTACACTCCATCACATATTCAACGGCAACTTTCTGTGTCCAAGTATTGTACCAATCGGCCCACACCAAACTTAATGATGCGATTCAACTTAACATTGTACATTATCACAGGAATTCTTCGACCAACCCAACAGCCTGGCTCCCAGTCCCATGCAACATTACAGCCCCCCACTCCCACCTCCCTCCCCCCTTCCCAAACCAGCAGAATATTTGCAACAGGCAGTCACTGGAGAAGGTCCACTACAATCCAAGCCTGACTTATTCAAAGCTTCCTCAAACTAGCAGTAATATGCCTTCCCTCACATCCCTTCCCTCACACCACCCCATATGGTTAAACCCACCACACTGAGGAATAACAGCTGTGGCAGGACGATTGACAGGAGAAAATATCGGGCAGCATAGTGGTTAGCACTGTGGCTTCACAGCAGCAGTGTCCCAGGTTCAGATTCCCTGCTGGGTCACTGTCTGTGCGGAGTCAGCACGTTCACCCCGTGTCTGTGTGGGCTTCCTCCGGGTGCTCCGGTTTCCTCCCACAGTCCAAAGACCCGCAGGTTAGGTGCATTAGCCATACTAAATTGCCCTTAGTGTCCAAATAGGTTAGGAGGAGTTATTGGGTTAGCGGGATAAGGTGGAAGTGAGGGCTTAAGTGGGTCGGTGCAGATTCGATGGGCCGAATGGTCTCCTTCTGCACTGTATGTTCTATGTTCTAAAACACTCTCTTATTGTGGATCCCACTGCTCGCCCAACCGGCTTTGATCTTCCATGCCAACAGTGGATCATTTTAAACCTTTTCTCGACTGACTAAGGTTTCTGACCAACCACCTAACAGTGGGGTCATCAAGATCATCCAGGCTGAAGCTATGGTGCAGTCCAAACAATAACTCACATTGCTGAAGATTGTCACTGACAGAACTTGAAGAGGGTATTAAGGGACTCCCATCTATAAATAGGACTGCACTGAACTGATTTTGTGCTCAGGTTTTTCAAGTGGGACTATGAAACCACAACCTTCTTACCCAGAAACGCAAGTGCTACTCCTGAGCCACAGTTGGCACCTTGTCAATGATGGAGTTTATTGTGTGGCAAAATTTGGCTCAAACTCCATCTACAAGTTTGCTGATGACACGTAGTGGGTCGAATCTCGAACAATGATGAGTCAGAGTACAGGAGAGAGATAGAGAACCTCGTGGGGTAGTGTAATGACAACAATCTCTCCTGCAACGTCAGCAACACTAAGGAGCTGGTCATTGACTTCAGGAAGCAAAATGTCATACCCACCCCTGTCTGCATCAATGGGGCTGAGGTGGAGATGGTTGACAGCTTCAAATTCCTCGTTGTGCACATTGCCAACAATCTGTCCTGGTCCACCCACGTCGACGCTATGACCAAGAAAGTACAACAGCGCCTATAAAGAACAAAGAACAAAGAACAAAAAAAAGTACAGCACAGGAACAGGCACTTCGGCCCTCCAAGCCTGCGCCGACCATGCTCCCTGTCTAAACTAAAATCTTCTACACTTCCAGGGTCCGTATCCCTCTATTCCCATCCTATTCATGTATTTGTCAAGATGCCCTTAAACGTCACTATTGTCCCTGCTTCCACCACCTCCTCCGGCAGCAAGTTCTAGGCACCCACTACCCTTCTGTGTAAATAACTTGCCTCGTACATCTCCTCGAAACATTGTCCCTCGCACCTTAAACCTATGCCCCCTAATAATTGACCTAGTATTACTTCCTCAGGAAACTAAGGAAATTTGGCATGACAACATTGGCTCATACCAACTTTTACAGATGCACCATAGAAAGCATCCTGTCTGTCTGCATCACAGCCTGGTATGGCAATTGCTCAGCCCAAGACTGTAAGAAACTACAGAGTCGTGAACACAGCCCAGTTCATCACGCGAACCCGCCTCCAATCCATTGACTCTGTCTAAACCTCCCGCTGCCTTGGGAAAGTGGGCAACATAATCAAAGGTCCTTCCCAACCAGGTTATTTTCTCTTCCAACCTCTTCCAACAGGCAGAGGATGCAAAAGTCTGAGAACACACACGAACAGATTCAAAAACAGTTTATTTCATGCTGTTACCAGACTCCTAAATGACACTATTATGGACTGAACTGATCAATCATGCAACCTCTCTGTTGAGTGGTACTACCCATATGCTTCACCCGATGTCTGTGTCTATGCATTTACATTGTGTAATTTTTGTATGTCCTATGTTTTCCAAGTATGGAACGATCTGCCTGGACTGTACGCAGAACAATACTTTTCACTGTACTTCCATACACTTGACAATAAACCCAAATCCAAATCCAATCCAAATAGACTTTAGAGTCATAGACTCAGAGAATCACACAGCATGGAAAGAGGACCTTCAGCGCATCATGCCTACACCGGCCATCAAGCACCTGTCTGTTCTCATCTAATTTTCCAGCACTTGGTCTGTAGCCTTGAATAGAGTGATGATTCAAATAGCCTTTTGCGATTCTCTTGCTTCCTTGCATTCTGATGGAACTGCAATCAAAGATGATTTATTTCCAATGATTTCAGAGATGATAAGGCAGACCTGCATTTCTGTAGCTCCTTTCACAGTCACTGAAAGTGGCAACGCATGTGGGTAAGGTGGTCAAGATGGCATATGGTATGCTGGCCTTCATCGGTCAGGGCATTGAATATAGAAAAATTGGCAAGTCATGTTGCAGGTGTACAGAACCTTAATTAGGCCTCATTTGGAATATTGTGTACAATTCTGGTCGCCACACTACCAGAAGGATGTGGATGCTTTGGAGAGGGTGCAGAAGCGGTTTACTTGGATGTTGCCTGCTATAGAGGGCATTAGCATTTGCATTGCAGGCAGGGCATTCCACGCCCTTACTACTCTCTGAGGAAAGAACCTACCTCTGACATCTATCTTATATCTATCTCCCCTCAATTTCCTCAGATGGTGATGTCTAGCACGAGGGGACATAGCTTTAAATTGAGGGGAGATAGATATAAGACAGATGTCAGAGGGAGGTTCTTTACTCAGAGAGTAGTAAGGGCATGGAATGCCTTGCCTGCAACAGTAGTGGACTCGCCAACACTAAGGGCATTCAAATGGTCATTGGATAGACATATGGGCAATAAGGGAATAGTGTAGATGGGCTTTAGAGTGGTTTCACAGGTCGGCGCAACATCGAGGGCTGAAGGGCCTGTACTGCGCTGTAATGTTCTATGTTCTATCTATGTTCTTCGCTATGAGGCGAGGTTAGATAAACTCGGTCTGTTCTCTCTGGAACAACGGAGATTGAGAGATGACCTGATAGAAGTCTACAAGATAATGAGTGGCATGGATAGAGTGAATAGTCAGATGCTCTTTCCTATTGTAGGAGAGTCAAGTCCTAGTGGACATAGGTTTAAAGTGCGTGGGGAAAAGTTTAGAACAGATGTACGAGGCAAATGTTTTACACAGAGGGTGGTAAATATATGGAACGTGCTGCCTGGGGAGATGGTGGGAGCAAGTACGATAGCGGCATTTAAGGGGCATCTAAAATATATGAATAGGGTGGGAATAGAAGGAAACGGACTCTGGAAGTGCATACGGTTTTAATTTAGGCAGGTAACATGGTCAGCGCAGGCTTGGAGGGCCGACGGGCCATAGTCTGTGCTGTATTGTTCTTTGTTCTTTGGCCACACTAAAGCATTTTACAGCCAATGGTTTACTTTTGATGTTTACTTGCTGTTGTAATGTAGGAAATGATGCAGCAATAATAAACACATGGAATATAAGATGCAGACAGAACCTTAAAGAGCGTTGCTTCGTGGACAAACGCTCCATCCCATTAGGCATACTGGTTTATTTATTTGATGATATGGCTGTATACAAATAACACTCTCTGGGAGACAGGACACACATCTTATTTTGCCCACAGCTGCTGACAGGCTACATACAAGTGATGGGACTAATACATCACATGCTGTCAATGTGGTATTGATTGACAGTAGTTTACGGAATTTGTTTAAAGGTATATGCGCATCTTATCACAGGAGTTGAGACTATACAAAACTTAGTAAAATCAGTTCAAAATTGAGATTTTTAATCCAACCACCAACCACTCTCTCACCTCTTTTTGCCACCACTAATGCACTTAAACCTCCCACATTTAATATCTCCATCAGCAGCATGAACACATGGAAAATTAGTATAGTATGTTTTTAATTTTTCATGAAATGTGGGCATTGCTTCCTCGGCCACCATTTATTTCCCATTTCTTATTGTCCTTGAGGAAGTGGGGGTGAGCCTGTTTCTTGAACCACTGCAATCCAAATGGTGAAAGTATTTCCACAGTGCTGTTAAGATCTGAATTCCAGGATATTAAACCAGTGATGACCAAGGAACATTTATGTATTTCCAGGTCAGGATAACTTTAATTTATTCTCTCCAGAGATGTGAGCTTTGCTGACTGAGCCAGCATTCATTGCCCATCCCTAATTGTGCTTGAGAACTGCTTCATTATCTATGGAATTACAAATGGAACTGAACACTGTGCAGTCATCAATAATGATCCTTACTTCTGTCCTTATGAAGGAGCAATAGTCATTGATGAAGCTGAAACTGGTTCGGCCTAGAGGAACATCTCCTTGATGCCACATTTGAGAAATGCTGCCTTTATGTCTCATTCATACCTATACTAATGATCCTCTATATATAGTAATTTATGGGTGAATTGCCATGATTGGCATGGATGAGGTATTTTTTTTTTACTTGTAAAAGTTATTAGAAATAGCTTCTTAATTTTCTGCTGTCATACAAGTACCTCCTTAAAGTATATTTCAAATACCATATTGCACTAAAAATTGGACAATTTGAACAGTGAAAATCACTGTTTTCCAGTCGACCCAATGCATGGGCCAAAAACTCTGTTTAGTGGCTCAGCAGAATTTTCATTCTACTGGAAAATGAAAAACGTTATTAATATTTAAATCAATGTAAATGTGTTATCCTGCCAACAGGCAACCTGACATCAACCATGACTTCCACCACATGAATATGAGAAAACATTATGCCTGATCAGAAAGGTGCGATCTCAAAACCAGGGTTATTAAGAAATTCACTACCTTTGAGCCCGCCCCAAGGTGTTGGGAAAAATTAGCAAAACGTGATGTAAATAAATGAGAATAATTTTGTAATAAGATTCATGCTGTGTGTTAGCATGTGGAATTGGTCACATGAGGAACAGAAGCAATGGAATTAATTCCATTCCTACCATTATATGAATCCATGTTATAAATGTCTGACAACTTTCCATCTCTGCATTTCAAAATGGTCATCAGATGAATTATAGTGCACAATCCATTTGTGACATGTTTCTGAATCATGAATAGCCATGTGGTATTACATCATGTAAATTTTAATAACCCATTGGAAAGCAAATTGTGCTAAGAAAGGGTTGTCAGAGCATGCGTTGGTCTATACAAGGTTGGCAACATGCTAATTGAAAACTCAATTTACCCAATTTATTAGTAATTCCACAACCACCGGATTAATTTTGTGGAATATCTGTGCTTGGAAAAGGTTATAGCACTGAAAATAATTAGATGAAAAGAAATGCGCTGGAAGTAAAGACTTCTTTTTCTGAACTCCCTGTTGCTTTGAAGATTTTGACTCGATCATTTCTCAAGATTGATCAAAAGATGACAGGGCAGTTGTTAGTTCTTTCATTTTTCACTTCAACTTTGCACACTCAAGGTCACTGAGGTAATTAAAATTGAAATAGATTATAGCCTAAAACTGGTCTTTATTAGTTGTATCATCCTCAAGATCAACATTTATAAAGAAAAATTGCCATTTTCATTTGTTTTGGGAGGACTAGAGAGTGCTTTGTGGAATCAGCAATCTTTGGTCAATTGCCAATGTTGTGGCTCATTCAAGGTTATTGCCCACTGACATCAAATGATGGGCAATGCTGAAGCATTTTCTTGCATGTGGCTACATCGGGCATGAGACTACTCGTCAGCATGATAGCGCAATGGTTAGCACAGTTGCTTCACAGCTACAGGGTCCCAGGTTCGGTTCCCGGCTTGGGTCACTGTCTATGCGGAGTCTGCATGTTCTCCCCGTGTATGTGTGGGTTTCCTCCGGGTGCTCCTGTTTCCTCCCACAGTACAAAGATGTGCAGGTTAGGTGGATTGGCCATGATATATTGCCCTTAGGGCCCAAAAACGTTTGGGTGGGGTTACTGAGTTACCGGGTTACGGGGATAGGGTGGAGGCGTGGGCTTAAGTAGGGTGCTCTTTCCAAGGGCCGGTGCAGACTCGATGGGCCGAATGGCCACCTCCTGCACTGCAAATTCTATGTTAATTTTATGATTCGATGATTTAGACAATCACGTTCTGTATTTCATTTGAAAGATGCAATGAGCTGAGGTTTCACTCAGGCTTCAAACTTAGCTTCCACAGTGTGATGTTTTTGTCCTCTGAAGCCAATTCTGAATTGTAAAACGACAGCATGTCAAACTAAATTGCAGTTGTACAAAATGTATACAAGCGTCATGCTGAAAATTGAGCTCTGCAATAATGGTAGTTTAACTGCTTATATACTTAAAACAGTAAATTTCTGCAAATTTCTGGCAATTACATTTGGTATTCTATTTCTAGTTTGGAATATTAAAATGCTCATTTACATAAGAAGTTTTCAGAGAATGAAGCTGTCCGGGTTTGCCTGTAACAAGCTCTGGACGGCATCCAGTCTGATGTGGCAAGTGATAGGGCAGCACGATAGCATTGTGGATAGCCCAATTGCTTCACAGCTCCAGGGTCCCAGGTTCGATTCCTGACTTGGGTCACTGTCTGTGCAGAGTCTGCACATTCTCCCCGTGTGTGCGTGGGTTTCCTCCGGGTGCTCCGGTTTCCTCCCACAGTCCAAAGATGTGCAGGTTAGGTGGATTGGCCATGCTAAATTGCCCTTAGTGTCCAAAATTGCCCTCAGTGTTGGGTGGGGCTACTGGGTTATGGGGATAGGGTGGAGGTGTGGACCTTGGGTAGGGTGCTCTTTCCAAGAGCCGGTGCAGACTTGATGGGCCGAATGGCCTCCTTCTGCACTGTAAATTCTATGATATCCATCCCACACAAATACCAGGCAGTGTATATCCCCAACATAGAGAATTTAACCAACTCCCTTTGTCATTCAATGGCATTATCATTGTCATATCCCACACTATCAATAACCTTGGGCTCACTTTTGCTCAGAAACATAACTGGAAAAGTGAAATAAATGCTGCAGCAGCAAGAGGAGATCAAAAGTTGGGAATTCTAGTTAACAGACCACCTCATGACTCCCCTGTTCCAACATCTCCAAGGAATAGTCAAGAGTGTGATGACATACTCCACTCTTGCCTGGACAAGTGCGATTTCAGCTACACTCGAGAGGTTTGACACCATCCAAGACAAAGCGTCTCCCACTTTAAACTCCCTCCACAATGACTCCCTCCATGACTGCAGTAAGTCCCATCTACAAGATGCACTACATCAACTCACTGATGCTTCTTTGACCACACCTCACAAGTCTGTGACTACTTCCACCCCGCAGGTCAGGGTCTCAGAAACACCATCTCCTTCCCAAGTTTCTCTCCAAATCACACATCATCCTCATTTGGAAATATATTATTATTCCTTTGTCATTTCTGAGTAAAAGTTCCAACTGCGGAATTATGTTGTTGTACGTTGTCAAAAAGGCAACTAACAACCTCCTGGATGGAAAGAAAGATGGCGCTGGAGCGAGGCGACGTCTTGCAAGCTGTGCCCAGCGTACCCTCTAATTCTATCTTTTACTCTCATTCTATGCTTCTAAAACTTCATTCTAACTCTTTTAAACTCTCTAACAATCTTCTAATTCAATTACTTCCAGATTTAGCGATCTTGAGGACCCTGGAGACACCTGAAACTGACGACCTGAAATCGCCCCGCACCAGCCGACCACGTGTGAGCAGCTGCCGGAGCTGCAGTCCCAAGCCTGGGAATTCCCCTACAGTGGCTGCCAGTGACCAGGAAAGCACCCTAGAAGCCTGGGCCTTCACTCTACAAGCTCCCAGAGACCTGGAAAACACTACAGAAGCCGGGACCTTCACTCTGCTGCTCTCCAATGACCAGACCAGCATCGCAGCAGCTGCAGCCCTCCCCACCCCCCCCCCCCGCCCCCCCCCCCAGCTCCCAACCCCACTGACCCGGAGAGCTGCGACCCCCTGCAGGCCCCAAGCACCCCTTCCACTCCGCCCCTCTACAGCCGCCCCACACTCCTAAAAATAATCTCCCACAGCCTAACAATCAGTAATACTGCTCTTTTAAATTTACCTGCAAGTCGAGAGATCCTCCGTCCTCTGAAGGAAGAATGCGATCTGGAAAGAACCCTGCGGACCCCAATACACGGACCCGGCCATCGCCTCATCCGCAACCGTGATCCCAGAGACGTCATCCACTTACCGGCCTTCACCCCATCCACGCCGGAGCATGGTCTGGACATCCACCGACCTGTGAAGACAAACCGCAGCCCAACAGCGACCCGGTACGCTCGACCGCGCAGACCCACCTACCGACGCAGGAACCGCAAGCAAGGCAACAAATCCTCCATCCACACACCGACCAGAGTAAATAACCTCATTGGACACAACTATTCCCTTAACACTGCATACTCTCATCGTCTCCCAGGCTCGAAAAGAAGCAGTGACTCCAGGAAGCGTGGTAAACGTGCATGCCTGCAGGTGAGAGTGAAACAATCCGGCCCCAAAGCCCCTCTGCCTAGCTTTCTCCTAGATAATGTCTAATCTCGAGAAAACAAGCTAGACGAACTTAAAGCCAGACTGACTTTTCAAAGAGAACTAAGGGACTGCTGTGTGCTCTGTTTCACGGAGACATGGCTCACTCCTGCCTCACCGGACTGTGCCCTACAACCAGAGGGCTTCTCAATCCACCAAATGGACCATACGGCGGCCTCAGGCAAGGCAAGGGGAGGTGGGGTCTGCCTCCTAATCAACACCTCCTGGTGCCTAAATGTAGCAACACTGGCGAGTTTCTGCTCCCCGGACCTAGAATACCTGACGCTAAAATGCCGCCCATACTACCTTCCGCAGGTGTTCAGCTCTGTTATCCTGACGGCAGTTTACAACCCACTCCATGCGAACGTGAAAATCGCACTGGACGAAATACTCACCACCACAAATAGCCTTTAAAACAAAACATCCCAAGGCCTTGTTCATTGTAGCTGGGTACTTCAATCAAGCCAAGCTCAAGAGCGTACTACCAAGTTACCACCAAAACATCACCTGTTCCACCAGAGACCCAAACATCCTGGACCACTGCTACACAAATATCAAACATGCATATCGCTTTATCGCCCGCCCACACCTTGGCAAATCTGACCACAAGGCTGTGCTCCTGCTCCTGACTTATAAGCAAAAACTGAAGCGGGAGAATCCGTCAAAGAAAGTCGTGCATTGTTGGTCTGAGGAATCGGATGATCTCCTACGGGACTGCTTAGTGTCAATGGACTGGTCAGTATTTAAAGATTCTGCGACCAGCCTGAACGAGAACGCCACTACAGTAACTGACTTCATTAGTAAGTGTGTAGAAGACTGCGTGCCAAAGAAGCAAATCCGCGTGTTTTCCAACCGGAAACCCTGGATGAACAGGGATTTCCACTGCTTGCTGAAGTCTAGGTCTGAGGCGTTCAAGTCAGGCGACCCTGACCTCCACCCCAGAAGCCACGGATGAACATGTATCTGAGATCACCACTGTAGATGTCAGAGCAGCCTTCTCGAAGGTCAACCCACGGAAAGCCACTGGCCAGGATGGGGTACCCGGACGAGCACTGAGGTCTTGCACGGATCAGCTGGCTGGGGTATTCGCAGACATCATCAACCTCTCTTTACAACGATCTGAGGTCCCTATCTGCTTCAAGAAGGCGACCATCAGCCTGGACCAAAAAAACGTCAAGCACCGTGCCTTAATGACTATCGTACAGTGTCTCTGACATCCATCATCATGAAGTGCTTCGAAAGGTTAGTCATGGCACGAATCAATTCCAGCCTCCCGGATTGACTTGATCCACTATAGTTCGCCTACCGCTGCAACAGGTCCACAGCAGAAGCCATCTCCATGGCCCTGCACTCTACCCTGGAACACCTAGATAACAAAGACACCTATGTCAGACTCCTATTTATTGACTACAGCTCAGCCTTCAACACCATCATTCCTACGAAACTCATCTCCAAACTCTGTGGCCTTGGCCTCAGCTCCTCCCTCTGCGACTAGATCCTGAACTTTCTAACCCACAGGCCACAATCAGTAAAGATAGGCAACAACACCTCCTCCACGATCATCCTCAACAGCGGTGCCCCACAGTGCTGTGTCCTCAGCCCCCTACTATACTCCTTATACACCTATGACTGTGTGGCCAAATTCCCCTCCAACACGATTTCCAAATTTGCTGATGACACCACCGTAGTGGGTCGGATTTCAAACAATGACGAGACAGAATACAGGAATGAGAAAGAGAATCTGGTGAACTGGTGCGATGACAATAATCTCTCCCTCAATGTCAACAAAACTCAGGAGATTGTCATCGACTTCAGGAAGCGTAATGGAGAACATGCCCCTGTCTAGATCAATGGGAATGAAGTAGAAAGGGTCGAGAGCGTCACGTTTTTAGGTGTACATATCACCAACAACCTGTCCTGGTCCCCCCATGCCGACACTATAGTTAAGAAAGCCCACCAATGACTCTACTTTCTCAGACGACTAAGGAAATTTGGCAAGTCAGCTTCGACCCTCACCAACTTCTACAGATGCACCATAGAAAGCATTCTTTCTGGTTGTATTACCGCTTGGTATGGAGCCTGCTCTGCCCAAGACCGTAGGAAACTACAAAAGGTTGTGAATGTAGTCCAGTCCGTCACGCAAACCAGCCTCCCATCCATTGACTCTATCTATAATTCCCGCTGCCTCGGAAAGGCAGCCAGCATAATTAAGGACCCCACGCACCCCGGACATACTCTCTTCCACCTTCTTCCGTTAGGAAAAAGATACCAAAGTTTGAGGTCACACACCAACCGACTCAAGAACAGCTTCTTCCCTACTGCCATCAGACTTTTGAATGGACCTACCTCGTATTAAGTTGATCTTTTCTCTACACCTTGCTATAATTGTAACATTATATTCTGCAGTCTGTCCTTCCTTCCCTATGTACGGTATGCATTGTTTGTACAGCGTGCAAGAAACAATACTTTTCATTGTATACTAATACATGTGACAATAATCCAATTCAAATGAAGGGTAATAAGGGTGGATATAAAATGCTGGGCTCACATCCCATGAGTGAATTGAGAAAGTACAAACTGTGGGCGGAATTTTCAAAAAAATGACAACATGTAATTTTCGGCACAAAGACCATAGAGATTCTCGGGGGCCCTGGCAGTATGATCTGGACCACAATTGTCAGGCACTTAGAACATTTTTTTACCACGCGAAAAATGTTGCACTTGTGGCATGAAGCATAGATTTACCTGCCCAAGAGGTCTGCGACATTATACAAATGTACAGCATGTGAAGAGTTAATATTATGTTAAAACCAGCCACTAGTTGGAGCTAGTGGACAGTACTATAAAAGGCACTGACTCTCAGGCTTCTGGGACAGAGTGGAGAAGAGGTAGAGGACACTGGAGTAAAGTGCATTGGAGAGCTAGAGAAGATAGAATATAGTTATAGTTAGAATATAGAGATAGTGTTACTGAGTGTAGTTTAATAATTTATTTGTTTACCAAACGAATAAGTGTCCAACTCTAAATCAAGTAGTGTAAATATAGTTAGTTTGGTTCATGAAAAGAGCTTCAAGAGTCTGTGAACACTACGCTTTCCATCCTGAAGTCAACCTCACAAAGATCACCACAGGGTCATCTGAGCACTTCGATTACGGGTCCACTGCATTTGAACAGCTCAACAGCACTTGCTCTCATTCAAGCCAGAAGGATGGCAGCAAGGATACCAGCTCCTGGATTCATGGGGGGGTGCTCACCAGTATGTTGGATAGTGTGGAGGAGAGGCGGTCAACAATATAACCTCAGGCTGACAGAAGACACTCCAGCAAGGTGATGAATCCTGCCTGGGGGACGTTCACAGCACTGGTCAGTGCCAGCAGCCTGACCAATGCACAAGCTGAGGATTCTGACACCCTATGAGGAGAAAGGCGAGGAGCTTGTGGGGAGGTGCAGGAGCAGGCCTGTGCTGAGAGCAAGGTTGGCCTGTGAATGAAAAGTGAAGAGCCACTGCACCTTCATCCACATGACAAAATACAAGTGAGTTGTATGTTGTCCAAACCCTTGATCAGCCATGTTTTAAAACCATGTCCCTTGCCTTGCAGGAACATCAACCAAAGAACCACCCCTTCTACCAGCAGTGTCCCACCACCCACCCTCGACATCACCTAGGTGGAGATCTCAGAGGAGGACACGGATGGAATGTCACAGCTATTACCCGCACCACCCATTGTCGCAGAGACACACTCCTCAGTGGATGACCTAAGCAGGCAGGCTTCTGGGTCACTAGCTGCTGAGCACCACACATCTTCTGATGGATCAGGTGGAGACAGGAACACCCTAGGGATTGCACGGTTGAACGTCTGCTGGATCCCAGGACTCAGCTATGCCCCATCCAGGTGCTGTGCCTCTGGACACGTTCATCCCTCAGCTGCCTGAAATGCAAACGCAGAGCCAGGGATATCAGGAGGGGTTGTCAGTGACACTCCTGCGACTGCAAGACCGAACAGAGGAGTCCCATACCCTTCTGCTGCAGGAGATGTTCCACTGAGGTGTGGCACCTGATGTGTTGGGTAGGCTGGGTCGATGTGGACTGCAGTTGATGCAGTGTAACGAGAGACAGACCTCCAACACTTGATAAGATGCAGCATAATTTTATTTAACATCTAAACTATTATACATCTTCAACTGTGGGTTGACACTATGCTGACTTGACTGGAGACCTGATACTAGCCTAACCAGACTTACTAGCTACCACATGGTGTTTGCACTGGCCAGCTCGCTAACCCTGACTGTTTCAGAGGCTGGGCCCCGAGAGCGCGGGAAAACTGGTGCCTTCTAGCTTTATAGTGATCGTGTCCTGTCTGGTAATTGGCTGCTCTGTTCTGTGTGCTTATGGTCATCCTGTGTGTCAATCACTGCCTGTTTGCACTCCATTGTATACGTAGATGTATATTATGACATCTCCCCCCCCCCTTTGTTTTTTTGTTCTGAATTGTGTGTGTTGAGATAATAAATATTAAGGTGCATGTGTGTGTGGATGTGTATATGTGCGTGACTATTTACAGAATGTGCTAAAATGACCTTATGTACACAGGAAGGTGTCGCTAATGCAGATGTAGGGCAGATGAAACGGTAACAACGATATTTACAGAGATCAAAATGATAAGGTTGTGCAAAGATTGTGCAAAAGATCAGTCTATAAGTTTAGTCTCTGCGGCAGGTGACAAATTCTGATTGACCGCCTCAAGGGTGGATCAGGGGCCGCCTGCACTTGGATAGGCGGGACCGCCGCCAATGCGGTGGTCGCAGAGGTTGGCAGGTTTGCTGGTAGATCGGTGGCCTCGTGGTAGGGCACGTCCGGAGGGAACATTGTGTGAGGCGGGACATCATGGTTAGGTGACGGGCGTGGAACTCTGCGCAGCGCCCGTCTGTTTCATCATAGGAAGGAGCCATCAGTCATGCGGACGAGGAACGATCTCGGGGCCACTTGCTTGTCCACCACAGCTGTGGCGGACCAGCCGCCATCAGGCAACTGCACACGAACACGATCAGTTGGGACCAGCTCGGGGAGATCCGTGGCATGAGCGTCGTATGCTGATTTCTATTGGGCCCGAGACTGCTGCATCTTTTGTATGACCATGAGGTGGTCAAGGTCTGGAACATGGATGGCTGGAACCGTGGTTCGCAGAGTGCAATTCGTGAGCATCTGCGCGGGAGACAACCCAGTGGACAGCGGGGATGTTCTATATGCCAGCAGCACCAGGTTGAAGTCGGAGCCCGAATCTGCAGCCTTGCATAGTAATCTCTTGACGATATGGACCCCTTTTTCGGCCTTCTTGTTTGACTGCGGGTAGTGGGGGCTGGAGGTTACGTGACAAAAGTTGTATAGGCGGGCAAAATCAGACCATTCCTGGCTGTAAAAACAGGGACCGTTGTCACTCATCACCGTGAGCGGAATCCCATGCCTGGCAAACACTTCTTTGCATGCTTTAATCACCGCCTTTGACGTGAGGTCGGACAGTTTCAACAGTTTCACCACTTCAGGGTAATTGGAGAAGTAGTCGACCAGGAGGACATAGTCACGCCCCTTGGCGTGGAAAAGGTCGACACCGACTTTGGACCATGGGGAGGTCGCGATCTCATGTTGCTGCAGAGTTTCTTTGGGTTGAGCTGGCTGAAATTTCTGACATGTGGGGCAGTTGCGGATCATGTTGGCAACGTCCTGGCTGATGCCCGGCCAATAGACTGCCTCTCGAGCTCTGCGTCGACATTTCTCGACCCCCAGGTGACCCTCATGGAGTTGGCCGAGCACCATAGCTCGCATGGTCTGCGGAATCACAATCCTATCGCGCTTCATGAGGATGCCGCCCACCCCCGTCAGGTCATCCTTGACGTTGTAAAACTGGGGACACTGTCCCTTCTGCCAGCCATTCGTGAGGTGCTGCATCACACGCTGTAACAGAGGATCCTTGGCCATTTCCTCACGAATTTGGATGACCCTCTCATCAGTGTCCGGAAGGTTGGAGGCACACAATTGCACCTGCGCATCGATTTGGCAGACAAAATCAGTTTGTTCACATGGTGTGGTGATAGACCTGGAAAGGGCATCTGCAACAATGAGTTCTTTGCCTGGCGTGTAGACAAGTTCAAAGTCATAGCGGTGTAGCTTGAGAAGGATTTGTTGTAACCAAGGCGTCATGTCATTCAAATCCTTCTGGATTATGTGGACTAGTGGCCTGCAGTCTGTCTCAACCGTGGATTTTGGGAGGCCATACACATAGTCGTGAAATTTGTCAATTCCCGTTAGAAGGCCCAGGCATTCCTTCTCGATCTGAGCGTACCGTTGCTCAGTGGGCGTCGTGGCTCTGGAGGCATATGCAACTGGGGCCCATGAGGAGGAGTCATCCCATTGGAGGAGCAGCGCCCCAATACCGTCCTGGCTCGCGTCAGTGGATATTTTGGTCTCTTTGGTAGGGCCGAAGAACGCCAGAACCGGGGCTGTGGTGAGTTTTGCCCTCAGCTCACGCCATTCGTTCTCATGAGCGGGCAGCCACTGGAATTCCATCGACTTTTTGACGAGATGGCGGAGGGCTGTGGTGTGTGCCACCATGTTGGGAATGAACTTCCCGAGAAGTTGACCGTCCCTAGAAAGCGGAGGACCGCCTTCTTGTCATAGACATAGAATTTACAGTGCAGAAGGAGGCCATTCGGCCCATCGAGTCCGCACCGGCTCTTGGAAAGAGCATCCTACCCAAGGTCAACACCGCCACCCTATCCCCATAACCCAGCAACCCCACCCAACACTAAGGGCAATTTTGGACACTAAGGGCAATTTAGCATGGCCAATCCACCTAACCTGCAGATCTTTGGACTGTGGGAGGAAACCGGAGCACCCGGACGAAACCCACGCACACACGGGGAGGATGTGCAGACTCCGTACAGACAGTGACCCAAGCCGCAATCGAACCTGGGACCCTGGAGCTGTGAAGCAATTGTGCTATCTACAAGGCTACCGTGCTGCCCCACAAGGCTACCGTGCTGCTCCAGAAGGTCCTCTGGGATCTTCATGGCGTTGATCGCCGAGACCTTGTCAGCATCTGGCCGCACGACTTGCTGCGAGATGTGGTCACCAATGAATTTGATTTCTGATTGACCGAATGAGCACTTGGCTCTGTTGAGTCGGAGGCCATGCTCATGGATTCTGTGGAATACCTGCTTGAGGCGATCGATGTGTTCTTGAGGAGTTGTTGACCAGATTATGACATCGTCAACATACACGCGCACCCCCTCGATACCCTCCATCATCTGTTCCATGATGCGGTGAAATACCTCTGAGGCAGAGATGATGCCAAAAGGCATCTGGTTGTAGCAGTAGCAACTGAACGGGGTATTGAATGTGCACAGCTTGCGACTGGATGCATCCAGCTGTATTTGCCAGAACCCCTTGGAGGTGAACAGCTTCGTAAAGAGTTTGGCATGAGCCACCTCGCTGGTCAACTCCTCTCATTTTGGTATCGGGTAATGTTCCCTCATGATGCTGCGGTTTAAACCCTTGGGGTCGATGCACATTCGAAGCTCCCCTGACGGCTTCTTGACGCAGACCATGGAGCTGACCCAGTCCGTGGGTTCTGTGACCTTTGATATGATGCCCTGGTCCTGGAGGTCCTGTAACTGCTGCTTGAGGCGGTCCTTGAGGGGTGCCGGCACCCGACATGGTGCGTGGATCACAGGGGTGGCGTTTTGTTTGACCAGCATTCTGTATCAGTATGGGAGTGTGCCCATTCCGTCGAACACGCTGTGGTACTGCGTGATGATGTCATCAATTTCAGCCTGCAAGATCTCATCAGGTGAGGCCGTCGCCTGTGAGGATGACATGGTGTGGACTCGCTGAACCAAGTTCAGGAGTTTGCAGTCCCGAGCACCGAGCAGGGATGCTCTGTCAGGTCCCACGATCTCAAATCGCAGTGTCGCTTTAAATGACTTATTGGAAACTTCGAGTTGGCATGAGCCTCTGGCAGCTATGGCACTGCCATTGCCGTCAAGGAGCTGGCAGGCCGGTGGAAGAATGCTTGGTCTGACGCGGATGGTGTTGAGATCGGATTTGGAGATGAGGTTCGCCAATGCGCCGGTGTCCAGTTTGAACCGGATGCGAGCCTTGTTGACTGTGAGGAGAGCACACCACTTGTCGTCGGGATCCACGCTGAGAATCGATAGGTGCTTCACTGTCTTGGAGAAAGGCAGCGCATGCTTCGTAATGATGCCCACCCGGTATGGAGATTTGAGGCACTCAGCATCAGGATCTGTTGGGCTGTCGGGGTCGGAGTCTGGCATGGCCTGCTGTATTGAACGGATGCTTCAGCGCCATGGCTGGGATCGCTGGATGCTGGGCAGTGGAGCAGATCTGCAAAGGGCTGCGTAGTGGCCAAGCTTGGCACACTGTAGACACCGTCGTGATTTTGCCGGACATTGCCGCTTTAAATGGGCGGAGCCACAATTTGGACACGTCATGACATCAACGCGTTCCGTGCGCCATCGCGCATGCGCAGTGCGGTCGAAAACTAATGCACCTGCGCAGTCTGGTCATCGGTCTCGCCGTCCCTTCGGTCGTGGCGCGCATGCACAGGGGCCCGGAAAAAGCGTGCGGAATGGCCACTCTCGTCGATACATAGGCCCTGCATTTGTGCGTTGGCCTGCTCCCATTCTGCCTCGTGGGAGGTTAGCTTTGCCATTTCTGCCGCCCTGATGTGGGAGTACCGATTGTTAGCATGTTCGTGGAGAACGCACGTTTCGATGGCGATGGTGAGGGTGAGCTGCTTGACTTTCAGGAGCTGCTGGCGAAGGGAATCGGAGTGGACTCCGAATACGATCTGATCCCAGATCATGGAATCAGTGGTCGAATCATAGTTACATGACTGCGCGAGGATGCGGAGATGGGTCAGAAAGGACTTAAAAGGTTCATCCTTACCCTGAAGCCTCTGCTGGAAAACGTGCCGTTCAAAACTCTCATTCACCTTAATGTCGCAGTGGCTGTTGCACTTCAGTAGGACTATTTTAAATTTTGTCTTGTCTTCGCCTTCAGCAAATGTAAGGGAGTTGTAGATGTGGATGGCATGGTTCCCGGACGTGGAGAGGAATAGTGCGATCTTCCTGGCGTCCAATGCGGCCTCGAAGTTGGTGGCTTCTAGATAGAGTTGGAACTTTTGTTTGAAGATCTTCCAATTTGCACCGAGGTTGCCGGCGATGCGGAGCTGCGGAGGAGGGCGGACGTTTTCCATGTCACCGGATGGCTGTTTGCTGGTGAATGCTGATTCACTCAAGGTAGGTCTGTCAATTTACAGTATCGCTCACTGGTACCATGATGTGTTGGGTAGACTGGGTCGATGTGGACTGCACTTGATGCAGTGCAGCGAGAGACAGGCCTCCAACACTTGATAAGATGCAACATAATTTTATTTAACATCTAAACTATTATACGTGTTCAACTGTGGGTTGACACTATGCTGACTTGACTGGAGACCTGATACTAGCCTAACCAGACTTATTTGCTACCACATGGTGTTTGCACTGGCCAGCTCGCTAACCCTGACTGTCTCAGAGGCTGGGTCCCGAGAGCGCGGGAAAACTGGTGCCATCTGGCTTTATAATGATCGTGTCCTGTCTGGGAATTGGCTGCTCTGTTCTGTGTGCTTACTGGTCATCCTGTGTGTCAATCACTGCCTGTCTACACTCCATTGTATACATAAGATGTATTATGACAGCACCCAGGCCAACAATGCCAGGGTGATGTCCACAGTGGAAAGCCTGGGGCAAGAGGTAATGTCAATGATGGAACAACCCGAAGCAAGGCTCAGTTCTTGAGGACCATGGCTGAATGCTTCAGCCATAAGTTTTAGACAAAGGCAGGCTTCCAGAAATGTTAGTGCCAGATGAGCTTTTCGAGCTCACTCCAGCTGCCTCTCCATCCCATGGAGTTACCCAAGGGTCTATGAGCCCCTGGATGGAGGAGGATTCGCTGAAGCACATCCGATCCGTTCCACCCAGGAGACCCTGGGCGTGACCAGCCAATCTGAACTCCCCTTCCTGAAATAAACTCAACTCAGGGACAGCGGGCAGAACAGGATGATGAGGCAATACCAGTGACACCCAAATGTAGGCCTGGGCCTTCTGGATCTCAGTCCAACAGAGTACACCCACCAAGGGCATCTCAGGCAACAGGGCATGGAAGACCTGATGTGCATCCTGGGAACACACCCAGGCATAGTGGAAGGGTACAGAATTCAAAGTAATTTTAGAAACACAGCATGGGCATGGGCGATGTTAGGCAGTAGGAGCAGGGGGGCATTGTCACTAGTAAAATCTGCACATGTTATTGAATTAAATATTATTGTTCTTCACCAGCTTGATGCCTCAAAATCTTTAATCCTCCTCCCAGTAGCATATCACTTCTCTCCATCAGAACACATTTCTTCTCACTGGCCCGCAATGTCTGCCAGATGGTTAGGCCATCTCAGTGCGAATGTTTCATTCACAGTAATAGGACTTAAGCATGATTCAGTGAACACTCAACGTTTGCCCCTAATCCCCCTGTGGAGCAACGGTACAAAGAAATGGAGGGCAGAACCTCACTCAGGCATGAGCCGGGAGTCAGAGTGCTGGCAGCAGACAGACAGAAATTGTTGTGAAACAAAGAAAAAATCTTGAATTCTATGGGCATACCATATTTCCAAGAGCAGAATAAAATTAATTACAGTGGAGAAAATGGACCATTACACAGGAAAATACAACAAATATTTTTTCTGTCGACGATCCCGTAAGAAGCAACATGGTGAATGATGAGTTTGTCTACATTTGGCAGAATTCACTGAGAGAGGGAACCATCTCTGCTTTTCTTGTAACATCCATGTAGAATACCAGAACAGACAATTGTTCTCTATGATTAACGTCTCATCTGAAGGCCAGCACCTTATTCAGTGCAGCAGTCACCCAATACCAGAGTGCCAGATCAGATTATGTGTTCAAGTCCTGGAAGTGGGGCTTAAAGTTACAAAAGGTGAGAGGACTGCAAGTTAAACCAAGAGAAACAAAAGAAAATTGAAAGTGAAGGACTACCATAAACAATTGAAAGAAAGAGAGCCTTCTAATTAAAGGAGAGAATTAAAATGAATTTCGAGCCAGTTTTCAGATGTATAGGGCTGAATTTGCACAAGGATGGAATGGGTCTATGCCTTAGCTAAAATGGTGCCGAAACCTGGAGTCCGGAATTTGTGCCCCTAAGCCCAGCACCCACCATTTTCTCTGGTGGATGGAGGGGGCTCAGTTGGGTGACGGAGATAGGGGTGCAATGAGAATGGTACATGCTTCACATAACTGCAATTCTCAGTGGCAGAAGCACATTTACATGAACAGCTGCCTTCAAGCAGAAGCAATTTTGGTCATCAAAATTTCAGAGACATGACTTGTGGGCTTTAGACATTTGAGGGAAAATCTGAACGTGACAAAATTCTTTGGAGAAGCAAGGTTAGGAGAGGCCTAGTATGTTTTGGGAAAGGTCAGATATTGTTAAGCAGCGATATGAATGTAAAAAAGCAGTGGATAAGCTCTGTGGAATGATTAAGCTGCAAAGAAATTTAAATATACTACCATTTAAATTTTTAAAAATGGCTTGTGGATGGAAAAAAACTGTTTTCAATTTTTCTGTATGTTTTTTGACATAAGTCTGAGGACTATGATTATTGTGTCATTTCTGCACGGTAGCTTTCACAACCTATCTTTAACAATCACAGTTGGAGGTCTGTTAGTTCATAGTTTGATTGACAGCTCCAAGTAGTGTTTGATATGGGGCTGTTTAGCACAGGGCTAAATCGCTGGCTTTGAAAGCAGACCAAGGCAGGCCAGCAGCACGTTTCAATTCCCGTACCAGCCTCCCCGAACAGGCGCCGGAATGTGGCGACGAGGGGCTTTTCACAGTAACTTCATTTGAAGCCTACTTGTGAGAATAAGCAATATTCATTTCATTCATTATGGGGCTATGAATACAAATGTCTATTTTCATAATGGATTATATGCTTGAAGGAAATTTCAGTTTTTTTACATGGGTTTATGCACTTGAGATTTAAATGTATTGAGTAAGTGTTTATCAATTAGAGTGTTTTTGTTAAATATAGTGAAGTCTGTAGTAGACTCCTAGGCCTTAATTTTCCAGTCCCTCATGTTGGCGGGATCTTCCAGTTCTGCTGCCGCGAATGGAGATTTCATTGGCTCCCCAGTCCCACCACAGGCTAACCCATTGTCAGGTGGTGGTGGGGGGAGGGATGAGGAGGGGGGGGGGAAGGATAGGGGTTAAGGGGAGGTGGGGCAGGCTGGAAAATCCTGACCTTAAAACTTTATTTAATTTAGTTCAGCATGGCTCCTGAGATCTGCTCATGATGGATACTAGATGAGTTTGCAGAGAGGATGTAAGGGATAAAGGTTGGTAGGAATGGAGGCATTGGTTGGCATAAGTTGGCTCGAAGTTGACATAAGGATTATAAAGGTCCATGGGGATAAATGGGAGTCATAGGTTGGTATGAGTTGGCACTAAGTTGGCATAGTCGGTGTGAGTGGCAATGGGGGTGGATAGAGAGGCATAGGTTGGTATGGAGGATATAAGAGGTCATGAGGATTGGTTGGTGTGTGACGTGGTATTGGTTGGCATGGGTGGGGCAAGGGGAATATGTGGGGATGAAGGGATGTGAGGGGTGAAGGCTGACTTTGGCATTGCTAATATTTACAACTGGGACAAAGTCCCAAGCACTGGGCTCATTACAAGCCCTCCTCAGTATCCCAGGACCCCTGTGGCTCCCACCAAACATCTTCCGGGGGCAGCAGATCAGGCTCCAGTTAGAACCACCAGACCCCACTCGGGAGGGAAATTCATTCCATTTATTCACATTAGATGCATTTGCTAATTCTTTTGCCTTTTCTGAACAGGTGGCTCATTGACTCGAACCAGTTATTTTACTGAACATTCATATACAAAGGGGACTAAAAATTGTGGTGATAGTCTATCTTTTCTCATTTTTGGTTACTTTCAATGGCCAAGAGTGCATGCCATGAGAGTTATGTAATCTATCAAAGAATTATCCATGGAAAATTAAGCTAAAGGTTTGAGTATCTGTTCAGTTTCTGCAGGTATCTTGAACAATTCTTCCATATTGTCTTTGGGTATAACAATATTCCTACTTATGTGCAGCAAATACAAAATATCAATTTAATACCTCTGCCACACCTTTATCCAACACTATTTGATTCCCTTTCATTATAAAGTGATCCTACTCCCACTTTAATTATTCATTTATTTTTTATGTGTTCAGAAAAAAACCTTTGTGATTTATTTTTGTGCAAGTTTCAATATGTGATGCACTCCCGTGGTGCCACTTCATCCTTTCACTGATTAAAAGTTGGATCGTATGTTTCTCCAAATGTATAAAAAGGAAGTGCGAAGCCAAAATGAATGTCGGCCACTGAGAGAATGAGATTGGGGAAATAATAAAAGTACTATGAAAACTAATGTGGCTAAAAGCTGATAAGTCCCCTGGGTCTGATGGGTTGCGTCCCAGCAAGTTAAAGGATGTAGCTACAGAGATAGTGGATGGTGGGAATCTTGCAAGAATCCTTAAATTCTGGAAAATTCCCAGAGGAGTGGAAACTATCAATGTAACACCCTCATTCAAAAAGGGAGGGCGACAAAAAAAAAGGTAACTATAGGAATTAGCTTAATTTCTGTAATTGGCAAACCGAGATCCATTATAAAGAATGTAACAGCAGAGCATTTAGAAATTAGCTTAATTTAATCAAGCAGAGTCAGCATGTCTTCATGAAGAGGAAATCATATCTGACAAATTTATTTGAATTCTTTGAGGTGGTAACGAATAGGATAGATAAAGGGGTACCAGCAAAGGTAATATATTTTGAATCCCAAAAAGCATTTGATAAGCTACCACACAAAAGGCTACTTAATAAGATAAGAGCCCAAGGTGTTGGGGGAGGTGTTTATTAGCATGGGTAGAGGATTGGCTAACTGATAGAAGACAGAGAGTTAAGATAAGAGGAGCATTTTCAGGATGGCAATCTGTAATTAGTGGAGTGCCACAAGGATCAGTGCTGGGGTCACAATTATTTATAATATATAAATGACTTGGATGAGGGAAGTGAATGTACTTGCAAGTTTGCGGATGGCACAAAAGTAGTGAGGAGGCAATGTAGTGAGGATGATGCAAAGATCCTGCAGAGGGACATAAACAGGTTAGGCGAATGGGCAAAAACTTGGCAAATGGAACATAGTGTGGGAAAATGTGACGGAATGCACTTCGTTAGGAAAAATAAAGGTGCTGAATTTTATTTAAATATCGAAAGACTGCAGAACACTTCAGCACAGAGGGAGTTGGGGGTCCTCATGCATAAATCACAAAAAGCTAGCATGCAAGTTCAGCAGATAATCAGGAAGGTAAATTAAATGTTGCCCTTTATTTCAAAGGGAATAGAGTATAACAAATAGGGAAGTCTTGCTGAAACGTTGCAAGGCACTGGTTAGACCACACCTGGAATACTGTGAAAAATATTGTCCTCTTATCTAACGGAGGATATACTGGCATTGAAGGCAGTCCAGAGAAGGTTCACTAGGTTGATCCCGGAAATAGAGGGATTTTCTTATGACGAGATGTTAAGTAGGTTGGGCCTGTACTCATTGGAGTTCAGAAGAATAAGAGGGAATCTTACTGAGACATATGGGCTTCACAGGGCAGATGCTGAGAGATTGTGTCCCCTTGTGAGAGAGTCTAGGACCAGAGGGCAGAATCTCAGAGTAAGGCATTGCCCACATTGGAAATGCACTCTGCCTTTATAACCTTAATGTCAACCTTTTGTTGGAGACCAGTAATCTGGCACAACAGCATCCTGAAACAAAATATGGTTCAATTCCGGCCTTGGGTGACTGTCTGTGTGGAGTTTGCACTTTCTCCCCATGTCTGCGTGGGTTTCCTCCGGGTGCTCCGGTTTCCTCCCAGACTCCAAAGATGTGCAGGTTAGGTGGATTGGCCATGCTAAATTGTCCCTTAGTGTCCAAAAGTTTGGGTTACAAGGATAGGGTGGAGGCGTGGGCTAAGTAGGGTGCTCTTTTCAAGAGCCGGTGCAGACTCGATGGGCCGAATGGCCTCCTTCTGCACTGTAAATTCTATGTTTCTATGATCTAGAAGGACAAGAGCAGCAGGCACATGGGAACACCACAACCTGAAAGTTCCCCTCCACGCCAGTCACCATCCTGATTTCGAAATATATCGCCGTTCCTTCACTGCAACTGGGTCAAATCCTTGAACTTCCTCCCCAACAGCACTATGGGTGTTATCGTTATCACATGGATTACAGTGGTTCAACAAGGCCGTTCTCTACCACCTTCTCAAGGGCAATTAGGGATGGGCATTAAATGCTGTAGACAGCGATGCCCACATCCTATGAATGAATAATAGAAAATAATAATGGCAAGTGTGGAGCACCTGGTAAAAGGACTAGACCCATTTTTAAATGTTCTTTGAAAAATAATTGCTGTTCCTACAAGTCTATGAAAGTGTCTACCAGCCGGACAATTAAATTATTGATACGAGGCTTCAAACACTTAACACCTCTTAATCTTCCAAATAAACATTAGGGACCTTGAAAAAAACAGATCACGGATTATTATTGTCACCACATAAAAACGCCAATCCAGCAAAGTCAGCAATTCGCTTTGCCTGTTAAAACAGATTATATGCTGTGCTAATGATCTTACTGGTCAAGGGTCTCAACCAAACATGTATATGAAGAACAGATAAAAATCCAACTGGCCAAGTGACTCCTCTGAGGAGATATGACCCACAATCATGGAGAAGCTGGCCTGACTCCTTGTAAATTTCAGGGGTCTAGGAGATACAAGGGGGTAGAAGGGGCAATGGAGCTGGACATGTCATGAGTGCAAGATCGGGGTTCACTACCTGCACCCTTATCCGGTGCTGACAAAACTGCCTGTGTTGGGAATGGGAACAGGAATCCCCAGTGTCCTGCCCATCAATTTCAAATGTTCCCGGAGTCATTCTGACTCTGCAGAAATCTGTCCCAAAGAGTTTGAAAAGGGATGTAGGTAAGTTAAGTGAGTGGGCAAAAAAAGTTTGAAGATGGAATAGAATGTAGGAAAATGTGAGATTGTCCACTTTGGTGGGAAGAATAGAAAGGCAATATTTTTCAAATGGAGACTTCAAAATGTTCTGGTACAGAGAGACCTGGGTGTCTTTGTACATGAATCACAAAACATTTGCATGCAGGTACAGCAAATACATGGGGAGGGAAGTGTAATATTGGCCTTTACTGCAACGAGATGGACTCTAAAAGTAGGGAAGTTTTGCTGCATCGGGACAGAACATTGATGATGAAAGATATTCTTGCATTGAAGACAGTTCAGGAAAGGTTCACTATGTTCATTCCTGAGATGAAGGGGTTTCTTATGAGGAAAGGTTGGACAGATTGGGTATACTTATTGGAGGTAAGAAGTAAGAGAGATGATCTTATTGAAAAAATATAAAGTCCTGTGGGGGTTTGGCAAGGTAGATGCTGAGAGAATGTTGTATCGCCTCATGAGAGAATGAGAACTAAGGGGTCTCCCATTTATGATGGAGATGAAGAGAAATTTATTCTCTGAGTGTTGTCAATTTTTTGGAATCTTCTACCCTAGAGAGCAGCAGAGGCTAAATATGCTTAAGGCTGACTTTGACAGGTTTTTGATCTCCAAGTGAGTCATGGGTTTGTGGAGGGACAGGCAGGATAGTGGACATAAGGTCATAATAAGATCAGCGATGATCTTATTAAATGGCAGAGCAAGCTCAAGGGACCAAACGGCCTAAGCTGGCTCTTATTTCTTATGTCGTTATATACATCAGTAGAATTGAACACATTATCCATGCTGACACTGCAGTGCAGAACCGAGAGATTGATGCTTTGGCAAAATTTCAGAAAACATTAAACAGAAACCCCATCTCAGGTGGAAATAAGAGAATCGAGCGCACTATTTTGAAGAAGAGCAAGAGAGATTTCCTTTGATAAAGTTTATACCTCAGCTGGTATCATTAAAACAGGTTTTCTGGTCAGTACTTCATTGCTATTTGTGGTAGTTTGTTGTGCACAAATTAGCTGTCGCACTTCCTGCAATACAGACACAATCTATTGGCCGCATTGCACCCAAACGGGAACGCGAAGTGGCCGGTAGATGCGGGCTTTCCGACAGCCAGTGTGCCTCGTGAGATCTTCCCAGGTCTCGCAAGGGGTCACGATCAGGATAAGCGTGAAGAAGCCTCACATGCCTAAATAAATTTAAAATCCACTGAGGCCTGCTCACCCGGGATCTATCGGGCTCCTGGCATCTACTGGTCTCCCCATGGGGACCACACCCGGGAGCCATTCTGTACTAGTCCACACAAATGTGGACCAGGCGGAATGGCACCTGGGATGTCTCCTGGGTCATCGGAGGTCCCTGGGTAGTCAGGAACAGGACAGGGCTCTCTGGCCCTCCCCCTTGAAAACGGTTGCTGCTTAGCACTGCCAGGCTGATACCCTGGCACTGCCACCCTGGCACTGCCAAGGTGTCTGGATGGCACTGCAAAGCTGGCAGTAGCAGTGCCAAGATGGCAGTGCCAGGGTGCCCTGGTGCCAGGGTGACACTGCCAAGGGTCAGGGCCTGAGGGGGGGGCCATGCCCATGAAAGGAGGGTTGAGGGGGGTGTATGAAGGGTGGGGAGGGTGCAGGACAGGTAAGAAGGATGCCTCCAGGAGGTTGGGAGGAAGGTCCTGGAAGGGATGAGAGCTGAAAGGGGCACAGGAAGGCCTGAAAAGGGAAGGCCTTCAACAACCCCATAGCGGAGTGTCATCACTTGGGTGGGTATGGAGTAGTGCCCATGTGTGTGGGGATGACATTGCCTGTGGCGGGAGGTGTGGGGGATCCTCAAGCCCACTTAGAATTCAGGGCACTCTTTCAAAAATGGTAGTCCGATATCTTGAGGAGCTTGTCTGGCCAGCGGGTTCAGTTACCCTGTGATAAAAATAATTTGAGGTGTGGGTGAGCCCAGGGTGAAACTCCCAGTGTCCAAAGAAATGACTAAGTCTAGACAGATAGTGGTGGCCAGCAAAACCTGTCACAAATGACACTTAGAAACCTTTCCGTTAGATCAAGTCCCACAACAGTGGGTACAATTAAAATATATAATTGGCTGTAAAGCGTTTCAGAACACCCTGAGGTCAGGAAAGCTGTTACTTAAATGCAAGTCTTTCTTTTTAGACTGGCAGATGAAACAGGCAGGCAAAAATATTGCATGTGAAATAATGTAGTGATATAAGTGGTCGTGTTAGAACAACCAAGAGGAATTTGAAAAAATCGAATGGTCTTTGTAGACTTGATGCTGAATACGACCAAACAAGGGAAGAAAAATCTGTGGATCTCACTCACGTTGATGCTCAGATTTTCAGTTTTTACATCTCAGCACAAGCAAAAACTTTTGAAAATCTTCCCTGCGATATACAACTCTGATTTGCTACTCATGCTATGCACGTATCAGTTTAATTGACTCAGAGTATAAGCTGTTCCTCATATACAAAAATCTGACAAAGGCGGAAGTCATGCAGTACGATCGTTAAATAAATAAATTATGCCTCAGTTAGTGCGAAACCTGACAATTATGCTCAGTTTAATGAAACTGCTTCCAATGATAGGCAGTCCCATTTGTAATCAGTTTTCGGTACTCCTTTGGAGACTGTTTTGAACGAGCATTAGCATTTCCTCAAGCCTGTAATCATAGCCAAGGGTCAAATGTGAGAAACACTTAAATCCTGCCATCCATGATCCACTTGTGATTTTTACTTTGTTCCTTCCAAGCGTTTCATATTTAATTTGCCAGTGGAAAAGGCCAGTATGTACTAAATCAGACAACACAGGTGACTGCCGGAGATCAGTGGGCAATGAGTTTCAGCTTTTACTGTATTGTACTGAGCACGGGAACCAAGTGGCAGCATAGCTGCATGTAATGTAACTCTCGGGATGAATAGATGTCAAACTGGGAATTACAGAGATTTCCTTTCTGACTTGGAAAGCAATATAAAAACCCAGCTCAATAAGGCAGGAAGCGTCAGTTTAATCACCACAACAAGTTGTGAGGAAAGAAATCAAATCAATATTATTACTGCATTAAATTCAATGAGGGTTTTGGCTTATTACACACAAGTGGAAATGTATTTAAATCTACATATAGGATAGCATTTAAAGTACTTGCTGCAAATACTTTCCCCCAGAATAATGGAGGCAACAGAAACATTTCTGGACCTTTACTTTACAAATAGCTACACTCACATTTAATGCCAGTCCCAAAGGATAGAGCATTTATGTATTCTGCCTTTACAAAGGATCACTTTAGCTTCTCTGGCGAGCAGGTTCAATTCCCCAGTGATAAAAATAATTCAAGGTGCGGGCGAGCCCAGGGTGAAACTCCCAGGGCCCAAAGAAATGACTAAGTCTAGTCAGATAGTGTTGTTCTTGGTGAATCTTATGATAAATTCATGAGTATTTTAACAGAAAACGTTAAAATTGAATGGTAAATTCATATTCATCCATGGCTATATTATTTTGTCCAACTCAACAACCAGGAACACTATAGACAGTTACCCGCAGATTCGACCAAGGAACACATCCACCAACTCAACAGACTGATCAAGATCTTGGATCCAGACCTTCAGAGTACCCTACGTGCTCTCATCCCACATACTCCCCGTGTTGGAGATCTTTACTGCCTCTCGAAAATACACAAGACTAACACACCAGGCCAGTCTATCATATGAGGCAATGGGACCCTGTCTGAGAACCTCTCTGGCTCCATCGAGGGCATCTTGAAACCCATCGTACAAGGAACCCCCAGCTTCTGTCGCAACACGACGGACATCGTACAGAAACTCAGCACCCATGGACCAGTTGAACCAGGAACATTACTCGTCACAATGGACCGCTTGGCACTCGACACCAACATCCCCCATGACGATAGCATTGCTGCAACAGTCTCAGTGCTCAATACCGACAACTGCCAATCTCCAGATGCAATTCTACAATTCACCCATCTTCGATCACAACATCTTCACCTTTGACAACAAGATTTTCATCCTGACACACAGAACAGCCATGGGGACCAAATTCGCACCTCAATACGCCAACATCTTCATGCACACGTTCAAAAACGACCTCCTCGCCACACAGGACCCTCAACCGACGTTATACACCAGATACATAGATGACATTTTTTTCCTTTGGACCCACGGCAAAGAATCACTGAAACGACTACACAATGATGTCAATAAGTTCCTTCCCACCATCAGACTCACCGTGGACTATTCTCCAGAATTGGTTGCATTCTTCGACACACGCATCTCCATCAAGGATGGTCACCTCAGCACTTTGCTTTACCGCAAGCTCATGGATAACCTCACAATGTTCCACTTCTTCAGCTTCCACCCTCAACACATTAAAGAAGGCAGCCCCGATGGAAAAGCCCTCCATATGCACAGGATCTGCTCAGACAGGGAGGAACGTAACAGACATCTACAGACGCTGAAAGGCGCCATCGTAAGAACAGGACATGGTGCACCAACCTCCTCAGAAGACAAACACGGGACACAACTGACAGAGTACGCTTCGTCGTCCAGTACTTCCCCGGAGCGTAGAAACTATGACATCTTCTTCGCAGCCTTCAACACATCATCGATGAAGATGAACATCTTGCTAAGGCCATCCCCACACCCCCACTACTTGCCTCCAAACAATCGCGCAACCTCAAACAGACCATTGTTTGCAGCAAACTACCCAGCTTTCAGGAGAACAGCGACCACGACACCACACAACCCTGCCATGGCAACCTCTGCAAGACTTGCCAGATCATCGACATGGGTACCACCATTACACATGAGAACACCACCCACCAGGGACGCAGTACATACTCGTGCGACTCGGCCAACGTTATCTACCTCGCACACTGCAGGACAGGATGTCCTGAGGCGTGGTACATTGGCGAGACCATGCAGACTCTGTGACAATGGATGAATGGACATCACGCGACAATCGGCAGGCAGGAATGTACCCTTCCAGTCGGGGAACACTTCAGCAATCAAGGGCTTTCAGCCTCTGATCTTCAGGTAAGCGTTCTGCAAGACATCCTTCAGGACGCGCGACAATGCAGAATCACCAAGTAGAAACTGATAGCCAAGTTCTGCACGCATGAATGAGTATGGCCTCAACCGGGACCTTGGATTCATGTCGCATTACATTCACCCTCCACCATCTGGCCTGGGGTCGCTAAATCCTACCAACTGTTGTTGCTTGAGACAATTCACACCTTTTTATCCTGTGATTATCCCTCTCTCCAGTTGCTCCGTCTGGACCTGTAAAGACCTAATTACCTACAAAGACTCACATTCAAGGTATCATCTTGCATCATTGATTTTGTCTATATATGTGGTTGTGGAAGCTACCTCTTCATTCACCTGAGGAAAGAGCTGCGCTCCAATGGCTAGTGATTCGAAACAAACCTATTGGACTTTAAGCTGGTATTGTAAGACTTCTTACTGTGCCCACCCCAGTCCAACGCCGGCATCTCCACATCATTATATATTGATTTGGGTGTACATTTATGAAAGCTGATGAATAACTTTAAGATCACTGATCCTCGATGGAGTATATTTCAGCCTTAAATCTTCAGTCCTTTCAGTAATCGAATATTACTCCACAAATGAACACATAAGGATGTTAACTATAATCCCAATTAAAGGTGGGAAAATGGTTATTAAAGCCTACCAAAAATGCAAACATATCTGAATTTGACTGGTGCAATTCAACTACATCTAATTAACATCTTCAGCAGATTTGGTTAAAACGCTGTCAATGGATAGACTCTGTCTGTTGCCTTGTCCAGCAATTTAATTCTGAGGATGAAAATGCTACTTCAAAGATGCGGGGCGGAATTCTCCATCCCACCGCACACATTTTCTGGTGCGGTGTGCCTCTGCCTGTAGCGGGATCCCCCATCCCGGCAGCAGGCCAATGGGGGTTCATGCCAAGTTTGCCCTCTCTGCAGCCTCAGATCCATCACCCTGCCATAGTGCAGAGTGAGGGCACCACCATTGCAGCCCCTATTCCTGTTGCAGTCTTTGTGTGGACAGCCACTCCCCTGCCAACCCAGTGAGGGTACAGCAACATCCAAAAACATACCAGACTACTTTTTGATACTTTCCACTCGAGAAAGTTCCATATGTTCTACTTACCTGCAACCAGGGTGCCCGGTCGTTGCCCCCTGTTAGGCTGGCAACCATTCTTTCACCATGGCTGGTTTGCAGCACACTCATGTGCAGTGTTGATCCCCCTTTTCTTTTATGTATGTATTGGCGGTTACTAAAATCAACAAACCCTCTGATTTTACCCTTTTTCAAGTTTTCTAGGGGGCTTTTAATAGATTGCATCACACCATAACTGAAGGGTTGGGGGAAATACACAACTACCGATATATAGGAGAATCAAAAGCCAAAAACGTTTTTCTCATTGAGGATGGGTGGTGAGAGGAGAATCAGGGCTGTTTTAAATTAAATCCCCACATGTCCGTTATAGGTGAGAAATAGCGTGTCAATCTCCAACTTCTGCCAGCTAGCAGGATGAGAATGAACTGTGAGATGAAGGAGCCAGCTGATCCTGCTCCCTTTTGAGAGTGGTCCTTGAGGGTCACCTGGTTCCCTGAAGTAGTATTTTACATTGCAGCAGTCTTTTATTTTTTATGTTCCTTTTCAGAAGTAGCCCGATAAAGAAAATAAAACAGGCTGCCCGTACCACTTGCTCGGCAAACAATAATATCAGCACCCACTGGTAGTGTTGAGAAGACAGGCCAGTGCGATAGGCACAGGGATTGACGCTGAAATCTGGAAGATGGGGTGGGTAAACCAATTTTGTGTCTCACCCACATCGATCTGAACAGGTGCGGTCATGCCACGTTGGAGCAGATGGATTTCTGGCCCAAAACTACCAGCTTGTTTTGACAGTCTTCAAGATCTGTGAGCAGAGATCATGATACAACAGATTCTGCATCGTCTGTGGAAGGAATTGTTCTGCTCTCTCAGGCTGCCTGAAATAATTTTCAATGCAAGTGTGGTTGTGATATATTTCAATTTTACTGTTTTCACCTGTGACTATTTCACTGTAGGAAACAATATATTTATTTTTCACTGGTGATATTTAAGATATCTACAGCCAATTCTGGCTTCTTAGGCACCTCCAAATTTAATTGCAACACTGCTAACGGTCATACCTTCAGCTGCTGAGGCCCAAAGCTTTGAAATTCGCTCCCCGAACCTGTTGGACTCTCAATCCTGCTTTTCTCTCTCTAGATCCTCCTGAAAATCCACCTCTTTCAACAAGCTGTCCTAATTTGTTTCATGTGGCATACTGTGAGCATACTGTGAGATATTGCTTCACACCATAACTCTGTCATGAAGCACCTTGGAATGTTTTATTATGTTGAAGCACTCTATAAATATAAGGTGTTGCTGATGAACCAAAAATGAACCGATTCCTTTTCTCTTCATTTCTCGAGATATGACACCAATGTCTGCAATTGATAGGCTGGTGCTTGCGAATGGACTCAGATAATATGAAAATACTAATAGGGAAGTGATTGCAACCTTGTGGACTCAATCCAAATACTGGGAATTTCTGTGGGACCGGCTGTTACAGTATGTGTCTTCAGAGTTTCCATTGATATTCCACCAAGTTACCGCTAGAGTTTGGGAAAATTCTCTATTATAACCTAAAGAATGGCCAGCTGATGAATGAGTTAGAACATAAGTAAGATAACATTTCAGAAAGTTGTTAGGACAGTGCAATATGGCAGCTCCTGCCCTCCCATTACTGTACAGATATCTCCAGTTTCAAGAACATTCGAAGAATGCATTTTCATTTCAGTGTGATTTGAATAGCAAGGAACATACCCAAATAGCATTGGGTCATTTCCTCTTTACTGGGGTTACTGCGCATGTCCCAAGAACCCTGTTGGAACTGGATGTGTTCAGTTACAATTAACACACTGGAGTCAAATTAGGACATAATTCAGTGTCTTTATATTCAGTTGTTGGTGTACTTCGCCTGAAGGTGAAGATATGACATCTGACTGCAGATGTCAAGCAGGAGAGGTTTCAAAACCAGTTACTGACATCAGAGCTCCCTTAACCAACTGGTCAAATATTGCATGGAAAGGTTTTTTGCTATACAAAGAATTGGACATGCTCACAGACAGCTGGTACATGCAGAATTATGTCTCTAGGAAGAGGGAAAGAATTGTTAAACAGTTTGTGAAAGGATCAAAGATGTTGGTTAGCTAATGGTGGCGCAGTACTTAGCGCTACTTCATCACGGTGCCGAGGACCCAGGTTCGATCCCAGCCCCGGTCACTATTCGTGTGGAGTTTGTACATTCTCCCCATGGCTGTCTAGGTCTCATCCCCACAACCCAAAGATGTGCAGGGTAGGTGGATTGGCCATGCTAAATTGCCCCTTAATTGGAAATATTTTTTTTTAAAAGATGTTGGTTAGCAGTTGCAGAACAGTTTCAAGTAACTACAAGCAGGAAGAGGATTTTTGGGTCGGTTAGATTTAAGGCAGCCAGGATTTTATAGTGTCCATCCTCTTCCTCCGAATGAAGAATCTACATAATTCTCTGAACCAAGCAGTTTTATGAAGGGACAAAACAGCAAACATATGCCATGTTCAAACTAAATTAAATTGATCCATAAAATAGGTTTTAAATTCACAAATTACACGACAGGAATACAATCCATCTTTATTACATAGAATTATAGAATTTACAGTGCAGAAGGAGGCCATTCGGCCCATCGGGTCTGCACCGGCTCTTGGAAAGAGCACCCCACCCAAGGTCAACACCTCCACCCTATCCCCATAACCCAGTAACCCCACCCAACACTAAGGGCAATTTTGGACACTAAGGGCAATTTATCATGGCCAATTCACCTAACCTGCATATCTTTGGACTGTGGGAGGAAACCGGAGCACCCAGAGGAAACCCATGCACACACGGGGAGGATATGCAGACTCCGCACAGACAGTGACCCAAGCCGGAATCGAACCTGGGACCCTGGAGCTGTGAAGCAATTGTGCTATCCACAATGCTATCGTGCTGCCCAAATTACGTGGGAAAGTGCTTTTCATTTAACACATAATAGTCCATAACTTCCTGGTTCTCAATGATGTGCTGGGGAATTCCTCTACGAGGTTCCCATGCAAGGGTCTACCCAGAAGAGCTAACATCCTCTGGACAATTGCACTAGGTTGGGAATCATCCGAGATAAGCAATTTAAATCACTACCTTTGGATAGTTCTGCCAATTTTACCCTGATAGCCATTCTAAAAGAGTCAGCAGGAAAGAAAATCACTTCTACCTCCAGAATAATGATTTAAATATCCAGACCAAGCCTCTCAGGAGATACCCTGCACACATACATGATCCCTCAACAGATTCCCCCACAGCACCCCAACCACACTACACACCCACCGGTCCAGAGACCCCCCTCTCCGGGTCCAAACCATCCCTCCCACCACCAGTCCAAAAAAATCTCCCAGTCCAAACCCCACCTGGTCCAAACCCTGCCTGCCCCTTCCAGTCCGACCCGACCTTGCAACTCTTGGTTTAAACACCACCACTCCCGTAGTTAGTGCAGTTAAATGGGGATGTTCCTTTCTTCTCTGCACTCCAGTTATCGCTCCACATCAATGCAGCCAGGGGTGTGTTTTGATGCTCCTGTCTTACCCAGCCTGGGTGAGGAAGGTTGGGCTTTTAAATTTCAGAAAAGGTAAGTCTGTCGAGAGTGACAATCTGCCAATGATTGCCACTCTGAAAACGAGTATTGAGTATTGCTGAAAAAAGTTCATGCTGTTAAAATTTTCAATCTTGCACTCAGGTTTTCACAGTAACTTCATTGCAGTGTTAATGTAAGCCTACTTGTGGCACTAATTAAGATTATTATAATCAGGACAGACGCAAGAATGCCAAATTTCATGGGAGCAACAATTTATATAGTATGAGGAAATGATGCTGATTGGTGGCAAATCAACACTAATTGGTTTGAGGCATTGTCACAGAGAATACACCATAGAAAATACACATAGAGCTGCCAGAGCTCGTATGAAGTTCCAAAAAGATCAATGGTTTGACCCAGGGGACACTTTAACTGGGATGGTTGAATTGTTTCAATGTAATGTTGAATGACTCATCAATCACACAATAATGCAGATTATCAAAGCTAGAGCTGAATTCTTCCACTGCATTAGATTTGGAAAGATATTGTAGGTGATTTTATCACTTCCTTATATAAAAGAATTCGGATTACGTTTGGCACAATCTCACACCAAATCCATCACCTTTATTGAGAATTCTAAACAAAACAGTTTCAATGAAGTCATGCACCCTCAGGTGGCCGATTGAATTACATGTGCTTGTTCAGGAGTGATCTTTGACCGAGATGCTTGATTCCCTGAGACTCTTCCCATCGATCATTATCTTATATTTTCTTTCTGGCATGCTTCTGTGTGGGACATTTATATCAGAGGTTTGTGTTCTGAATACAGTGTATGAAAGACCACACGCACAATCCTCATTTGGTTTGGTTAGTTAGGTGCACGATTAGCCGTTGGTTGGTTAGGATATTCCAAATTGCCTTCCACTGGTTTAGCCATATAAGGACTTACTTCTGCCCTGCGATGATTGTCTGTTTGATTCAATCAGCCTCCGCTGATTTCAGCCAGTTTGCTGTGTTACCCGTTCTATTCAAATTGGTCTTTTCAAATCAGCAGCATCACTACAATTAACAATTATTAATGTAATTACTAAGTCACACCCATCTGGTTTCCACCTATCAAATATTGCCCTGAACCTGTAGCCAACCAATTAATCCCTGCCTTGCAATATTTTTTAATTGTGGCAAAAATTTTTTGATTTTGTAAAATAAAGGGGAAGTATCATCAGAGTACTGATTCAGGTGTAATGAATGCATCTACAGGATGGTGGTTCTCTATAATTTACAATAACTTCCACAGAGTGGCTCATGGGGTAACAGATACTTGATAATGGGGCATTAATTTCAATCTACAGTACCTGTTACTCCGTTAAGTGGTGCAGTGATGGGTTTTTCAGCATTAAATATGTCATTAACTGTGTATCACATAATAACTATTATTTTATAGTAACAGTGTCACATTCTGATAGCACGACTTGGACAAGACATTTTCAGAGTTTGCTTAAGATGCTGGCTGAATCCAGTGGATTTCTCAATCCATCATTTTTTTTAAAGAAATCTAATAATTATATGCTTCATCATAGTGCAACAATCTTCCTCCATTTAATTATTATTTGTGTTGTTTAATTAAATGGTTCTCAGTGGTGGTTCCCAAACATGCTGCAATGGATCCATGGGCTGGTTGAAAATGAAAGACACTGACACACAATACCACAGCCATGGACACATGAAACAACAGGTCAGAACCCTCTTCCCAACCTCTGGCATTGACATCACAGAACCAGACTAAAGCTTTCTCTTGGAGTCAGCCATCTCTTCATTGGTATCTGATCAAAATAAGGGCCATTCTTCCCATTAATTCTTTTGAGATTTGTTGGGTTGGTATTAAGATCCCAGACCAGATCCCAGCAGTGGCTAGGATACTGGACAGAAACCCCAATATTTTATGTTAATTTTGTAAGACTGTGAGGAAATGATACCTCACTCCAAGAGTGATTTCACAAAAAGTAGGGATATGGTATATTAAAACAAATTTTATGATGAACAAAGTATTAAAATATCTTTAACATCACATAAGAAAATAGCTTAGAATTATCCCTTAAAGAATGCTCATCAATGCAGTGGCACAATACCTCTAAACTGATATCTTTCTTCCCACTCAAACAACAACAAAAAAAGCTCTCAATCCACTTTCAAATACAGTTAGCAATCAGGAATATTAACTGCACAGAGATGTCTGGGTATTCTACTTTGAGGAAGAGAAATCTTTTGACACTGCTTTAAAGAAAATACCTGAATCCTGTCAGAACCAGGCAGTTTTTCTGTATTCCTTCAGAAGCTACTTCTCAACTTGTTTCAGTTCACCTTCCAATCACACAATTTTGAACTCCTTGGAAAGAAACTGCTAATCTGTCTACAGACATATCTTTACCTGAACTGCAGTTGGAGCAGATGCTTAATGTCTGCTCACCTCTCCATCTAAAACACACCTACCACTGCTCTTCTGTAAAATGCCTGATACCTTAGCTCCTCCCATTAATGAAATCATCTTACCAAGCTGAAATCTAATTAACTCCACAGCCATTAGCCCGAATGTTTTACGGTGCCTTAATTGCACCCCTGGCTCCCAAAGTAGTTCAATCCACAATTCTTCAAAAACAAGACTGCAACAGCCGTACGCACAATAACCCAAGCTTTTAACCCTTACTGCACCAAATACATATACTACAGTATATCTGAAATGTCTACATTCATCACAGGTGGCAGTCCAAAAGCAATTGGGATAAGACTGGCAGGTGGTCCGGGCAGCTCTTTGCTCTGCCTAGATGAGCCTTGGAGGCAAGAGTTTGAGAACCACTATTTGAATGAAAAGTTTTCACTCCAAAGGCCTCAGTCTCTCACCAACTGCGGCATTTATGAGCAGTGATTAATTAACTCTGCGAGATTATTTTAGATTGCATCATCTGAGACTGTGAGATGCGCATGATTTCACAAGATGTATGAGCACCATTCAGCCAGCTCAGCTGATATCATTCTTCTGATAGCATTTGTTGGTTAATATGTTTTCTTCAAATAATTTTAAAACACCAAGAGAACAAACTTCAAAAAGTTAGCAGAGCTAATGGTTTTATTGAATATGGTTTAAAATAGTGAATCTGCATATTTGTGCGGGCATGAACAAGAGGGAAATTCCTGTTCTAATTACAGCCCTGGTGGAATTTTTGTTTCATATCCAATAGAGTTTAAAAGATAATTAAACTGAGGGAAAAAAACTAAAAGGTCAGATGGGAGTCAAGGAAAGATAGACCAACATAGATAGTTAGTGACACAACAATTTGATTTATTTTCAAATAAGTTGAATTTTGGGAAAAAAAATGCCTATTTGAGGGAAGCAGGGAGGAAGCGATTGTGCAACAATTTGGAGGAGGGAATCAAGTTGGTTGTGGATGAGGGAATACCTGGGCACTCACCCTTGAGGGAATCAAAAAAGAGTGAGGAAGAAGTAAATGGAAAATTAAGGAGATAAGGCAGCAGAGAAAGAGGGAAGGGAAGACACATAGATTGAGTGTGAGATCCAAGGAGGAGAGGTAAGGGTATTGATAGGAGTGTGAAGTTGCAGTGCACCTAAATGGGCTCTGGGGGAGCACACGGCGGTAGTTCTGCTGGAACCTGTCATGCAGGAACTTGGGCTAATTTTGCAGAATATAAACCATTTTATAGATCAATTTTATTTTCCGGGCTGCTCCAAAGAGCTGCTAAGTCTGCTCAGAGTGCATCATTTTAAATCAACAAAAGTGTAAACGCACTCCTTCGAATCCCCAGACTCTTTCCTCCCCAACCCACACTAGCTCCTCCAGCTCTGCTCCATGTTCCTCTCCCTCCACCCCCAGTCTCCCCTCTGCTGGCACTCCCAGCTCTGTGTCATCACCCCCCTCCCCCCACAATGTTACGTACACCGCCCCCCAACCCCTCCCGCCCCACCCCCCCTCCCTCTCCTCAACATCATGGCCCCTACCACTTGGCACCTCCATCTCCTCTCCATTCAAACTGCACAGCCGTGCAGATTTGCAAACAATCAACACCAAAAGACCTTAGCATAAAGATTTGGCTGGCACTCAAGCTCAGCGCTGGGGGAATGCTGCACTGTCGTCTTTTGGATGAGAAATTAAGTTGAGGCTCCATGTGCTCTTGAGTGGATGTTAAAAAAAAGTAATGATCCCATTTTGAAGAAGAGTGGGGAATTACCCCAAGTGCCTGGGGATACACATTTATCCCCCAATCAATATCACTAAAATCGGCTAATTTGGTCGTCATAACATTGCTGTAGGTGGGAGCTTACTGTGTAGAAATTTGCTGCTGTGCTGCCTACATTACAAAACCGACTACACTTTAAAAGTGCTTCATAAAGGGCCTTGCGTTGTCTTGAGGTTATGTAAGGTGCTGTATAAAATAAAATCTTTCTTTTTCTTTTCAATAGATTTATGCAATCCAAGAAGCAATGCGAGGAAGTAGGTTTTGGAAGCTGACAGCAGAAGGAAGAAACTGAGAACAACGCCACGTCAAAATAATCAGCCCTGTCAGCCCTCATAAAGTTGGACAGAAAGAAGAAAAGAAAAGGCAGATCAATAATTGAAGGCGAGACACTGGGGAAACACTTTGACGATAACATCTGATTATGCTTTCTCTATTAGTTCATCCTGTCGCTGGAGTGTCAAGCAGCAATGACCCAGCTAGAAGTAAAGAACCCTGAATTTCCATGGTGACGCGGAAATGACTATGCGGTGAAATTTTACAGGGAGTGCAATAAACAATATGTTACGTCCCATTAGTGAGACTGGTATATCTTTTTCAGCACAGTTTATAAGTGTCAAAACAGTTGAGCAGAATTCGAGCATCAGCTGAACTTTTATCCACCTGGTACTTGAAAAATTATTTTTAAAAATTGGTTCGCTGATATTGCTGCAATACTTAGTTGCAATTTTATCAAATCATGATACGCTTGTTTGAATTTTGTATTCATTCACATAAATTCAACCATTTCAACAGAGGTGTTTAAAAGTTAAATAATGAAGGCTATTTGCCCTCTCCAAAGTGAATATTCTGTTTGCTTTATGCTAATTGGAAGTTGCCTAAGTCCTGAGGGCCATACACTGCTTTCCCCTTTTGAGATAGTGCATTGAAATGAAGTCATTTTGTGGAATAATCACTTGAAGGCAATGAAAACTGGGGTTTAGGGGGCTGGTTTAGCACAGGGCTAAATCGCTGGCTTTGAAAGCAGACCAAGGCAGGCCAGCAGCACGGTTCAATTCCCTTACCAGCCTCCCCGAACATGCGCCAGAATGTGGCGACTAGGGCTTTTCACAGTAACTTCATTTGAAGCCGACTTGCAATAATAAACGTTTTTCATTTTCAAAACACTCTCAATTTTCACAGATTATTCATTTTGGAGATTAATAGCTTTGACTAGAGAAGGCTCCATCCAACTCATTTCTTACACAGTCCATATGCAGTCTTCACTGTCATTAATGCAAAAGAGCATGCCAGGAGCAGCACCAAGCATACCGAAATATGAGGTGCCAATCTGATAAAGCTACAACACAGAAATACTAGCATGCCAAACAGTGGAAACAGCTTGTGGTAGACAGAGCTAAGCGACCTCACAATCAATAGATCAGATCAAAGCTCTGCAGTCCCACAGCATCCAGTTGAATGGTGGTGTACAATTAACCCGAGGAGAAGACTCCCTGGACACTGAAGGCAACGGGCCTTGACAACATTCCTCCAGTGCGGCCTAGAACGCACGAACAGTAGACACCGTTTGCATGTGATTAGCAGGACCGACCCGGTACTCTCCAGGGCCTCTGCGATTCTCCGCATCCGATGGGCTGAGTTCCTGACGGCGTCATAGCTGATGAGGAGAGAGAGGATGTAGGACAAAGAAAGGCATGACCGTGGGCTGCCTGGCTGGTCACTGGCCAGGCTGGCTGGGGTGGGGAGGGTCCCTGTCAGGGCTGGAGGAGAGGGGGTGATGGGGAAAAGGGCAGAGTGGCTGGGGTGACCACCCCACGGGACTGGGGCATGTCAAGACATGGACCACCATTACCACAGCCAGCAAGGCAGCCATCTTGTTGCGCACGCCACTGACCACCCACCTTGGCCCCTGGTTCTGCAGAGTGACACCGGCCATGTGGGTGCCCCCACACCCACATCCCCGTACTCCATCTCTGCCATACACCAGCCAATAGGGCATCTGATGTCCCACCCAAGGGCAACATCCACTGTAGCCACTACGGGGGTGCTGGCAGGATTGTAAACTGGCAAGGGCAGCACCAGCTGATGGTAGCCCTGGCAGCAGGGATGGGCGCTAGGGACAGAGGCCCCATAGTCCTGGAAACGGATGGGGCCAAGGATGAGGAAATGGGGGTTGAGACAGGTGGGGGCAAAGTCAGCAGTGCCAATCGAGGCCACCATAGAATCATAGAATTTACAGTGCAGAAGGAGGCCGTTCGGCCCATCGAGTCTGCACAGACCCTTAGAAAGGGCACCCTACCTAAGCCCATACCTCCACCCTATCTCCGTAACTCAGTAACCCCATCAACCTTTTTGGACACGAAGGGCAATTTAGCATGGCCAATCCACCTAACCTGCACATCTTTGGACTGTGGGAGGAAACTGGAGCACTCAGAGGAAACCCATGCTGACACGGGGAGAACATACAGATTCTGCACAGTGACCCAAGCCAGGAATCGAACCTGGGACCCTGGAGCAGTGAAGCAACTGTGCTAACCACTGTGCTACTGTGCTGCCCTGGGCCTGGGGGGCCTGAATTCATTGCTGTCTGCATTATTGCATACAAACAGGAGAGAAGGGGAAGATAGTGACTGAAGAGTTCAGGTGCCTGGACCATTCTGGAAGGACCCTCCAGAATGATGCTGAAATGATCTCTGCATCGTGGTGGCCTGCTGCATCCTCCATAACATTGCACAGCAGAGGGGCGACGTACTGGATGAGGAGGGTGAAAGGCAGTCCTCGCCAGATGCAGAGGAGATGGGGGAGGGTGCCAAGGCAGGCATGGGAGGCCGCACAACAGAAAACAACAGTGTTAGACCCTAATGGGAGTTACGTACAGCCCCTCTAGCAGTAGTCAGGATGTGGGATGAAAATAAATCAGGAGATAGAAAAAGCATATAAAAACAGCAATATTACAATAATCATGGGGAACTTCAATATGCAGGTGGACTGGGAAAATCAGGTTGGTAGTAGATCCCAAGAAAAGGAATTTGTGGAATGTCTAAGAGATGGTTTTTTGGAGCAGCTTGTGACAGAACCTACTAGGGAACACGCAATTCTAGATTTGGTGATGTGTAATGAGGCATACTCGATTAGGGAACTTCAGGTGAACGAACCTTAAGGGAGCAGTGACCACAATATGATAGAATTTACCCTGCAGTTTGAGAGGGAGAAACTGGAATCAGATATAACAGTATTACAATTGAATAAGGGTAACTTCAAAGACATGAGAGAGGAACTGGCCAGAGTTGATTGGAAAAGGAGCCTTGCAGGGAAGAAAGTGGAACAGCAACGGCAGGAGTTTTTGGGAAGTTTTCGGAAGGCACAACAAAAAGTCATCCCAAGGAGGAGAAAACATACTAAGGGAGGACGAGGCATCCATTCTGACGAGGGAAGTCAAGGACAGCATAAAATCAAAAGAAAAAGCATACAAAGTGGCGAGCATTAGTGAGAAGCCAGAGGATTGGGAAGACTATTTTCTAAACGGGGAATTGCTTAGGAAATCAGAAGCACAAAGGGACTTGAAGTCCTTGTTCAAGATTCTCTTAAGTTCAGTCGGCAGTTAGGAATGCAAATGCAAAGTTAGCATTCCCTGTCGAGAGGGCTAGAATACAAGAGCAGTGATGTACTTCTGAGGCTGGAAAGACTCTGATCAGACCCCATTTGAGCAGTTTTGGGCCCGTATCTAAGGAAGGATGTGCTGGCCTTGGAAAGGGTCCAGAGGAGGTCCACAAGATGATCCCTGGAATGAAGAACTTGTCGTATGAGGATCTGTGCTCGTTGAAGTTTAGAAGGATGAGACGGGATCTAACAGAAACTTACAGGATACTGCGAGGCCTGGATAGAGTGGGTGTGGAGAGGATGTTTCCACTGGCAGGAAAAACTAGAACCAGAGGGCACAATCTCAAACTAATGGGATGATTCTTTAAAACAGAGATGAGGAGGAATTTCTTCAGCCAGAGGGTGTCGAATCTGTGGAACTAGAGATAGGTCCTCAATTAATAAGGGGGTCAGGGGTTATGGGGAGAAGGCAGGTGAATGAGGATGAGAAAAATATCAGCCATGATTGAATGGCGGAGCAGACCCGATGGGCCGAGTGGCCTAATTCTGCTCCTATGTCTTTTGGCTTTATGTTTATCACTTCAAAACCTTTGATCCATTCTAGACAATATATCCTGCATTTTCTTTAAAATAAATTTAGAGTACCAAATTCATTTTTTCCAATTAAGGGGCAATTTAGCATGGCCAATCCACCTAGCCTGCATATCTTTTTGGGTTGTGGGGGCGAAACCCTTGCAAACACGGGGAGAATGTGCAAACTCCACACGGACAGTGACCCAGAGCAGGGATCGAACCTGGGACCTCGGCGCCGTGAGGTAGCAGGGCTAACCTACTGCGCCACCGTGCTGCCTCTTATCCTGCATTTTCAGGAACATCTCCAAACTTCATTAATTAGTTTAGCTGACATTTTGTTCCTTACATTGTGTACTCTGTGGAGAAATTTACTTCTAAAGCTGAAGCTTGTATTTGTGTTCTATACTCAAAATTCATATTCATCGATAAGCTTGCATTTTTCTCGCCTCAGTGCATACACGATTTCAAATCATAATCTCTTTCATTAACTGCAACTTGAACTGTATCATCCAAAGATGTGCAGGTTAGGTGGAATGGCCATGATCAATTGTCCCTTCGTGTCCAAAAGGATAGACGTGATGTTAGGGGAGGTTACTGGGTTAAGGGGATAGGGTGGGGGCCTGACCCTAGGTTGGGTATCCTTTCGGAGGGTCAGTGCAGACTCGATACGCTGAACGGCCTCCTTCTGCACTGTAATGATTCTATTCGCTACAACTTGGAAATTCAAGATGCCCTTTCATGTCCACATTTAATTATTCCAGTGTCCTTCTAACCAGCCTATATTCTGCAAACCTCAATTTATCTAAACGTTCTGCTACCTGCATTCTATCCTTCGGTCAGAAAAAAACCCATTTAAAACAGAAATAGTTGTTTTTTTCTTCATATTCTTCTTGAAAGAGTAAGACTCAGCACATAAAAATGTCAACCGAACGGTTTGACTGCAGTCCTTTCTCTGGAGTATAAGCAAATTGGATTGTGTAGAGGCAATATCTGGATATGGGAGAAAGAAAAAGTCACCAGAAAGCTCATTGAACAGGTAACAATAAATATACACTATTAAGTCCTACTTGGCATTATTCACAGGGTATCTGAAGAGCATGAAAGGCATTTCTCTTGTGAGAAATGTTTGGTATGGACAAAACTTTTAATATAGATGGCAGACAGAACGCTGAGTGAAGTGAATCTTAGCTTTGGACATTCAAGAATCTCTGGAGGGGGTACATTTACACAGGGCTCTTAAGATCTCCTGGTGTATCCTTGACAACGAATTGGTGAAAACGCCTCCAGAACTTATTTAAGCATCTTCATCCTTTTACACCCTGTCTCGGGGATTCTGCTGAAGTTATAAGATCAGGAGAGTTCATGCAGTTAGTTCAGATGTCAGTCTTTTGATGTTAACCTAACTCCAACTTTATTTTGAAATGTATCTCAACAGATTTTTAATTGGTGAGAAGCTTAATCATTTATTTCTTCTTGGCCTTTTTGATTTAGTCTGGCAATTTAGTCTGAAAAAACATTTGCTCATTTAAAACAGTAATTCAATTTACATTAAGTACATTGGATAAAGTTGCTGCAGCAGTTCTCCCAATCTCCAATCCTGATTGTGTAAAAGGATCAGTGGAGACCCAGAGAAAGGGTTCATGCAGCTGTTCAAACCTACTCTCCAGGGTTTTCTCTCATTTTTTTGGCTTAAGTTACAGCAGGAGATGGAAAAGTCATGATGTGAAAATTCAACGCTCGATCCATAAAATGAAACTTGTAATTTTTTAATTCACTTAACATCTCAATTAAATTGTACCAAATCATTTTCACTGACCTTTAAATACAGTCGCTGCCTGATTTCTGAAATGCTACCACCCACCTTTCTTCTGTAAATGTATTTTAAATATCAAGATCTAATGGCAAGGGTGAGATAAATTAAATGCTGTGGTGTTATCTGGATTTGTAGCAGGTTTAAAGGCCAGCTTGTCTTTAAGTATAAATGAAAAGCAGTCCATTTAATTACAATGGGTAGTGAGCAACACTGAAAAATTGTGCCCTGTATATTCATCAAGGAACATGCTGTGCACTTGAAGAGGAGTACTAACGGTTATTTTGTTGAAGTTTATAACATATCAAAAAGTGAATAATTTAACAAAATAAAGAGATGATTTTGGAAAATCAGAAGTTAATTTTGAATTGGGTTGAAGTTTTAAAATAGTATCAGATGAATGGTGTGTCACAGGGATCTGTGCTGAGGCCTGAACGTTTTACAATTTATATAAATGACTTGGATGAAGGGACTGAAGCCATGGTTGTTACATTTGCTGACGACACAAAGATGGGTCGGAAAGTAAATTGTGAAGGGGACGTAAGGGGGCTATGAAGGGACACAGATTGGTTAAGTGAGTGGGCAAAAATCTGGCAAATGTAGTATAATGTGCAAAAATGTGAAATTGTCCAGTTTGGCAGGAAGAATAATAAAGAAGCTTATTACCTAAATGGTGAGGGATTGCCGAGCTCTGAGGTACAGAGGGATCTGGGTGTCCTAGTGCATGGATCACAAAAGGTTAGTGTACAGGTACAGCTAATAATTAGGAAAGCTAATAGAATGTTATTGTTTATTGAGAGGGGAATTGATTACAAAAGTAGGGAGGTTATACTTCAGTTGTACAGGGCATTGGTCAGACCGCATCTGAAGTATTGTCTACATATTTAAAGAAAGATGTAGATGTGTCAGAAGCAGTTCAGAGAACGTTTACTGGACCAATACCAGGAATGGGAGGGTTGGCTTATGAGGCAAGGTTGGAGAGACTAGAATTCAGAGTTAAAAGGCAACTTGATTGAAACTGTTAAGGTCCTGAGGGATCTTGACCCCATGGTGGGAGAGCAAGATCTCTTCACTCATTAGTCCTGGTTGTTCACAAACCAAGGGGCTATGTGGGCAACCCAAGCCCTTTTTCCCATGCGGGCCCTGGTCATCACCTCAGATCCTTCCCCCTCCACATTTTGATCCTTGTCACCCTCCTCGACCTCCTCCTCATCTGAGCGATGTGGTGCTCCTCCTTCTCCTCCTGGTTCAGCTGCTCGCTCCACTGCAGAGCTAGGTAGTGCATTGCGCAACATATCACAATGATGCATGATCTCTTCTGGGGGCTGTTTGGATACCTTCTGGGGACTGTCTTCAGCAGTCCAATCACCTGCTCACCGAGCGCACACATTGCCGCATGAGCCTCATTATAGTGAATCTCAATGGGTGTTTGTGGCCTCTGCACTGGCATCATCAGCCACCTCCTGAGGGGGTATTCCCTGCACCCGAGGAGCTATCCCTCCAAGGTGGCTGGGATCTGCTAGTGCCCCAAGATGTAACTATCATGGGTGCTTCCCAGGAAATGCGCACACAACTGTGTGATGGACATTGAGGAAGTTGTACCTATTGCGGACCATGAACGCAGCCCTATGCCGCAATGGATGATGTTTCTGCTCGATTTTGAACTGAGTATCTTTTGCGTGTAAAGCATACGTGATAACCACAACATTGATATGTCGGGTGACATAGGTACAGCTGATGACAGCCTGCACCTGGAGCATGTCTGCTAAGTGGATGAATCCCTTGGTCCTGGTCTCTTGGCTTTTCTGGTCCATGTCCAAGTTGATGTACATGTAGGCCCTCGCGAATAGCACATCTGTGACCTCCCATATGCACATGTGTGCAGTTGACTTGGATCTGTCACACAGATCACCCGTGCAGCCCTGAAACAAGCCACTGGCATAGAATTTCAGAGCAGTGGTAACTTTAAGGGCCACAGGCAATGGGTGACCTCTCAGTCTATGGAGTGCCAGCTGTTGCATAAACTGGCAAAGGTGGTCCACCAGTCCCTGGGACAGATGCACTCTTCTCTGGCACTGCAACCCTCACATGTTCGGCGTCGGAAGACCCTTTGCCGGTAGTGTTTCCTATAAGACTCCATCATCTATGGTTCTGCTCCCGAAGTGAAATGGGCCTCGTCTCCCGCTCCACTGCAGGGTGCTGTTCTGGGCTGCATGCAGCGGCACATCAATGTTGCTGCTGCTGCTGCTCTATTGCAATCAATAGAATAGACAACTCGACTGATTCCTTGATTCTACAGACCCAGTAACTGAAAGGAAGAAAACATCAAAGTTAGTGATGAGTGTTCCTGATAGTGCCCTGACCCTCAGCCCTTGCCAGTGGTACCTAACCTCTGTCCTTCACACCCTCCCCAATGCCCACCCTGCAACCCAAGTGTCAGGTGATAGTGCAGTTGAGTACATGCATTGGACCTGTGCTTTAAACTCACAGGGCACCTCAACAATCCCCCCATAGGCTGACTGATGAGAAACTTCACCAAAATGCCTTGCATTGAGGTCCATATTGGTTCGATCTCTCAAATGTAGATGTTAGCATGAGCATTGAAGTGCAATGCTTCCAAGGGGTTAAAAAGTTAGCTCCAATCAGTGGCACACTCGTGTATTGGTTGACTGACATAATTGGCACACTTGCCTTGTCAAGGCATGGTCAGGCAGCTGTTCATGCAACTGACTTCCTCTTTTAGCAGATGAGGCATAACTGATCGATAGGATCATAGAATCCCTACAGTGCAGAAGGAGGCCATTCGGCCTATCGAGTCTGCACCAACCCTTTTAAGAGTACCCTACCTCTATCCCAGTAACCCAACTAACCTTTTGTATACTAAAGTGCAGTTTAGCATGGTCAATTCACCTATCCTATACATCTTTGGACTGTGGAAGTAAACCGGAGCACCTGGACGAAACACATGCAAACACAGGGAGAAAGTGCAAACTGTACACAGTCAGTCTCCCAAAGCAGGAATTGAATCTGGGTCTCTGGTGCTGTGAGGCAACAGTGCTAACCACCGTGCTACCATGCTGCCATTCGTATCAACTTCATCCTTAGAGGGCATCATCATTCCCTAGGTCACAAGGCCAGCAGAGGATATGGGAAGTATTGCCTGCATGCCAGCCACCAGACCCCTTTAAACCAAGGGGCACCCTGGCATGAAGGGAAGGGTAAGGCCAGCGAGCGGCCATTTCCCCCAAGGTGGCAAGATTGAACTCCACCCCAGCCCTGAGTTGAACTTTTCTGTGATTTTGCATCTTCTCTGTTGCCTCCTTTGCTGACTGACGCCAAAAAATTGAAGGTGAGCTGAGCGCTCACCTCCGATATACCCTTTGGAGGTGAAGTCGCCAGGTTCACGTCTATGTAAACCTGTTGTAAATGGTGCCAACGTGACATCATGCCAGCACGAGCTGCATATTCAGTGGGGGGAGAGTCCTGGGATGAATGCTCACCATTGACATACTAACGTATTAAAATTAGGTTCCTGGACTCCCGTGGCATTTTTCATAGTACTCCGCTGACAAGGAGGGTTGATAATTGAAAATCGCGATCTTGCCGGCGAGGTTCGCATTTCCCGATTCATTTCAGAGTTTGTGCCAATGTTGGTGATCCTGCACATGGCTAATATGGGCTCGAAATCGCCCCCGACATTTTAATTCTCTGCAAATTGATCCTGAGGCACTGGATGCAGAAACACCTGTTGAAAGATTGTTTCAACTGAAGTTCATGGGTAAGAACTTAATTCATTTTCAGGCACAAACAATGATGAGTAGACATAAGAGGTCAAGGCTGTCATGTTTTATAATGCTATAAAAACATTTTGTGGGTTCACTTATTAAGACTAGGCACATGAGAACAGATGTAGAAAGGTAGAAAACTTGAAGACACAGCAGCATAACTGTCTATGCTGTGCTCTGCTTAACAACAAATGCAAAACTAAAACTGGATTGCATAACCCAATTATTTTCTAGTGATGCTATGCTCTTATCCCTTAAAGGCGTATCATAACAAGGGCTCACTCGAAGTGGGCTGTGGATGTTAGAATCATAAAATTATAGAAGGAGGCTATTCACCCATAGAGTCTGCACCGACCCTCTGAAAGAGCACCCTACCTAGCTCCAATCTCTCACCCTCTCCCCATAACCCCACCTAACTTTGGACACTAAGGGTCAATTTAGCATGGCCAAGCCATCTAAGCTGCACATCTTTGGACAGTGGGTGGAAACCAGAGCACCCAGAGGAAACCCACACAGACACAGGGAGAACACAAAACTCCACACAGACTGTCACCCAAAGCCGGAATTGAACCCGGGTTCTTGGCGCTGTGTGGCAGCAGTGCTAACGTGCCACCCCTGTCAATAGCTCCATAGTTCTTCTTTCAATAGTTTGAGTAAACTACTGCCTTGTTAGGCAGCTCAGCCATCTCAATAAGATCACGTATGGTCTGGATATTTCACCAGCAATGATACTCAGCTAGGATTTGGGGGTTGGTGGCGTGGAGAAGAACAATATGTTGAGAACCAATCACAAACGTGCAGCGGTCATTTGGAGTATTCACCGGCAGACCGCGGCTGACCCCCTTCTACAACGTGTGGTGCGCCACATGACGGGAGGGTGGCTCAAAGGACAGTGCCCACAATTCTACAATGTCCGGGACGACTTGGCCGTCATTGACGGTGTCCTCCTAAAGTTGGACCGGATTGTGATTCCACACAGCATGCACAGGATTTGGGGGTTGGTGGCGTGGAGAAGAACAATATGTTGAGGACCAATCACAAACGTGCAGCGGTCATTTGGAGTATTCACCGGGAGACCGCGGCTGACCCCCTTCTACAACGTGTGGTGCGCCACATGACGGGAGGGTGGCTCAAAGGACAGTGCCCACAATTCTACAATGTCTGGGACGACTTGGCCGTCATTGACGGTGTCCTCCTAAAGTTGGACCGGATTGTGATTCCACACAGCATGCACAGGCTGGTCCTCGAACAATTACACGAAGGCCATCTCGGGGTTGAGAAGTGCAGGCGGAGGGCCTGAGAAGCTGTATAGTGGCCGGGCATCAGCGACGACATTGCCAACATGGTGCTCAACTGCCCCACCTGCCAATGGTTTCAGCCAGCGCAACCCCCTGAGACGCTTCAGCCCCATGAGTTGGTAACGTCCCCCTGAGCGAAGGTGGGTGTGGACCTTTTTCATGCGCTCGGCAGGGACTACGTCATCATTCTAGATTACTTTTCGAATTATCCAGAGGTCATACGCTTGCACGATTTGACATCGTCCGCTGTCATCAGGGCATGCAAAGAAACCTTCGCTCGCCATGGCATTCCGCTTACTGTCATGTCGGACAATGGGCCCTGTTTTGCAAGCCAAGAATGGTCTTCTTTTGCTGCTTCGTATGGCTTCACACACGTGACGTCCAGCCCTCTGCATCCCCAGTCAAATGGCAAGGCGGAAAAGGGCGTCCATATCGTCAAGCGGCTCCTCTGCAAGCTGCTGATGCCGGATCGGATTTCTGCTTAGCCCTGCTGGCCTATCGCTCGGCCCCACTGTCCACTGGCCTCTCACCAGCCCAGCTGTCAATGGGTCGCGCCCTCAGGACCACTGTGCCATCCATTCTTGTTCCTACACCCGACCATGCTCCAGTACTGCAAAGGATGTGACAGCAGCGTGCTCAGCAGAAGGTGGCACATGACACTCGGGCAACTGATCTTCCTGCCCTGGCGCCTGGAGCCAACGTCCGCATAAACCTACCAGAGGGTGGGTGGTCGGCAACTGCCAAAGTTCTCAGATGCGTGGCTCCCCGCTCGTTCCTGGTTCGCATGCCTGATGGCTCCATTCGCCGGCGTAATCGCCGGTCTCTTCGCCTGCTTCCGCGCTCGATACGTGATCATACACCGGTGCCACGCCCTCCTGTTGTTCCTGATGTCGAATTCGTGGACCTTCCTGCCACCATGCCTATTCCTCTGTCGCCTGTGGCCAGGCCCATTCCTCAGCCGGTGGATCCTGACCCACCCTTGAGGCGGTCAACCCGAATTCGTCGCCCACCTACTAGGCTAGACTTATGAGCCTGTTTGAACATTGGACTCACTAAAGTGTTATGCCACAATGTTAATATGTTTCTCTTTTTGTCGTTACCGGAGTTCGTTTTTGATGTTTGATGATTACACTTGTTTTGTTTATGGTACAATCTCGTTGCTATGTTGCACCTGACACCTTCCTATGTATATAGTTTAGCCTCATGTACATGTTGTAGATATTGCACACACACATTCAGCTGCACTCAGTACACATCTATATTTATTACCACATAGGCACAAAGAGGGGATGTCATGATATTCAGTTAAACATCATGGTGCAAACACACATACACACTGATGGACAGATCAACGGACCAATCAACACACACGCAACATCACAACCAATCACAAGCAAGAGCACACGCACTATAAAACGGGGAACACCACAGTTTCCGCTCATTCCAGCAGGAGACAGCTCAGGGCACAGTGCTCACAGCAAGCCACTCAGACATACACCATGTGCTGAGTGCCTCTCTAAGATAGTGTAAGGGCTGGGTCCACAGGTTAAAGGGTAAAGAACGAACCACAGTCATAAGTTTACAGATGTTGTTATTGATAGTAATTGTTATAACCTGCCTATCCCACAATCCTATGGGAGTATGAACTTCCCCAATGAGGGGGGGCGGAGAAACTCCTAGTATAAATAAGCTGGCCAGTTCAGGAACCAGCAGGAAGGAGAAGGTAGCAAGGGAAGTTACTGCTACTGTTATGTATATATTGCTATAGTAAATAAACGTTATTATTTTGTATCCTTAAAACTTGTGCTGGATTCTTCGTGGCCCTTACAAAACTGGCGACGAAGGTAAAAGTGAATAGCTGTCTACACTGCTGAAGCCACCTCCCTGGATTTTTGTTGGATACAGGTTGGAAGTTGTTTTCTATTATACCATGCCTCTGTACGGACGTTTGGATGTTTTCGATGATGCGCTGGAAAGCTGGAACCAGTACACACAACGGATGCGTTACTATTTCCGGGCAAACAATATCACTGAAAACGAGCGCCAGGTGGTCATATTGCTCACCGCCTGCGGGCCGCATACGTTTGGGGTGATTAGGAGCCTTACGTACCCAGCTGCGCCGGACACCAAAATGTTTGACGAACTTGTGAATAAAGTGGGGCAACACTTTAACCCAACCCCGTCCACGATAGTCCAGCGTTACCGGTTTAATACCGCTGAGAGGACCCCTGGAGAATCCCTTGCCGATTTTTTATCCAGGCTACGCGGGATTGCGGAATACTGTGACTATGGTGAGACCTTGTCAGAAATGTTACGCGACCGTTTGGTTTGCGGTATTAACAATTCGGCCACCCAGAGATAGTTGTTAGCGGAGCCAACATTGACTTTTCAACAGGCAATACAAATAGTCTTGTCCCGAGAGAGCGCAGAGCGAGGAGTACAGGAGCTACAGGGAATGGAAGTGCATGCCTTGGGGCGCAACCCTTTCCACCCAAAAACGTCCCCCCGCACTCCTGCGGTACCTTGGGCGAGGCAACGACCGGACCGACGCCAGTGGCCATCGGACATTCCTCCCCGAAGGGAGCCTGCTCCAGAGCCAATGGATGAGGAGCCATGTCCGTGTCAGACTTGTAGGCGCCGACCCCGTCGCAGACGGCGGTCCTGGAGACGCCAGAGGCGCCGTCGTTCCGACCGAAAGTGGGACCAGCCCAGGGGCCATAACTGGGACAAGCCCAGAGGCCGTACCTTCCATGTGGATGAACCTGCGGCGACCACTCCTGAGGACGTGGAGACGGAGGACGACTGCCTGCAGCTGCATTGTGTGGCAGCTCCCCGTGTGGCCCCCATTAAGGTGACAGTACGGGTCAATGGCCACCCGCTGGAGATGGAGTTGGATACTGGCGCAGCGGTCTCCGTGATCGCCCAGAGGACATTCGACCGCATCAAGCAGGGTATACAGACCCTTACATTAACTGACTCACAGGCCACCTACACGGGGGAACCACTGGACATTGCAGGAACTACAATGACCCCTGTTGGCTATGGACGCCAGGAGGGGCGTTTCCCACTTATCGTAGTGCGTGGCCATGGGCCCAGCCTGTTGGGTCGGGACTGGTTGCGCCATTTGCGGTTGCAATGGCAGCACATCCTCCAAACAGTTTCTGGAGGGTTGACTGAGGTGCTAGGACGATACCCAGAGGTATTCCAGCCTGATTTGGGGAAAATAAAAGGGGCCGTAGCCCGTATCCAAGTTGAACCAGGAGCCACGCCGCGCTATTTCCGGGCGCACCCAGTGCCTTACGCTTTGCTCGAGAAGGTAGAAGGGGAGCTCACTTGTTTGGAGAGTTTGGGTATTATCAGGCCCGTCCATTTTGCTGACTGGGCAGCACCAATTGTACCAGTAATGAAGCCAGATGCCACAGTTCGCTTGTGTGGCGACTATAAACTTACAGCGAATACAGTTTCCCGACTCGATCGATACCCAATGCCTCGCATAGAGGATCTCTACGCGAAACTTGCAGGTGGACTCTCATTTACAAAATTAGATATGAGTCACGCCTACCTGCAGTTGGAGCTGGACCCTGCCTCCCGGCCATATGTAACAATTAACACACACCGGGGCCTGTATGAATATACACGGTTGCCCTTTGGAGTATCCACTGCCTGCGCAATTTTTCAACGTGTTATGGAGAGCATTTTGAGAGGTTTACCGCGTGTGGCTGTCTACCTAGATGACGTGTTGATTACAGGGACGTCGGAGCAAGAGCATTTGGAAAACCTGGAGGCTGTCCTTAGACGCCTTTCGGAGGCTGGAGTCCGTTTACGTCACACAAAGTGCGTATTTCAGGCAAAAGAAGTAGTCTACCTAGGTTATCGGGTGGACCGCGAGGGTCTGCACCCCGTCGCAGAGAAGGTGCGTGCAATTCAACATGCCCCCACCCCGACTGACACTTCGCATCTTCGTTCTTTTCTCGGTCTCGTAAACTATTACGGGAAGTTCCTCCCCAATCTGGCAACTACGCTGGCCCCCTTGCACCTGCTGCTAAAGAAAAATCACACCTGGGTTTGGGGTCAGCCGCAAGAAACCGCTTTCCGGCGGGTAAAACAACAATTGTCGTCGTCTGGGTTACTAACCCACTATGATCCGGGAAAGCGTTTGCTCGTCACATGTGATGCATCCCCGTATGGTATTGGGGCTGTCCTGTCCCACAAGACGGAGAACGGGGCCGTGCGACCAATAGCTTTCGCCTCCCACACATTGACTGCAGCGGAGAAAAAGTACGCACAGATCGAGAAGGAGGGCCTGGCAATGGTTTTCGCGGTGAAACGCTTCCACCAGTATGTGTACGGCCGCCATTTCACTATCGTGACTGATCATAAGCCCCTGCTGAGACTCTTCAGAGAGGATAAGCCAATACCGCCCATTGCTTCTGCACGGATCCAGCGCTGGGCTTTGTTGCTTGCTGCATATGAGTATTCTCTGGAGCACAAACCAGGTACGCAGATAGCAAATGCCGACGCACTGAGCCGATTGCCTTTACCGACCGGCCCCATGTCGACCCCCACGACCGGTGAGGTGGTTGCAACCCTAAATTTTATGGACACCTTGCCTGTCACGGCATCACAGATCCGTGAGTGGACCCAGACGGAGCCAGTCTTGTCAAAGGTTCGGCACATAGTCCTGTATGGTGGGCAGCATAGACAGCTCCCAGGCGAGTTGCAGGCATTTTCCTCCAAGCTGTCAGAGTTCAGCGTGGAAGACGGCATCCTCTTGTGGGGGACGCATGTGATTGTCCCGGAAAAAGGCCAGGAGCTGATATTATCAGACTTGCACAATGGGCATCCGGGCGTGACCAAGATGAAAATGTTGGCCCGGAGTTATGTCTGGTGGCCAGGCCTCGACACCGACATTGAGAAGGTGGCCCAAAACTGCTCCATTTGCCAGGAGCATCAGACGCTTCCGCCGGCCGCGCCCCTACATCACTGGGAATGGCCAGGGCGGCCTTGGGCACGCTTATATGCAGATTTCGCAGGCCCTTTTCAGGGACCCATGTTCCTTCTACTAATTGACGCCCAGTCCAAATGGCTGGAGGTGCATAAGATGCAGGGGACAACGTCCTGCGCAACAATTGAAAAGATGCGTTTATCATTTAGTACGCATGGCCTCCCCGAGGTTCTGGTCACGGATAATGGCACTCCATTCACGAGTGAGGAGTTTGCTAGGTTTACAAAGATGAACGGCATCCGCCATAGCCGCACTGCCCCTTACCACCTGGCTTCAAATGGGTTGGCAGAGCGTGCAGTGCAAACATTCAAAAGAGGCCTAAAGAAGCAGTCTTCTGGATCAATGGACACGAGACTGGCTCGCTTTTTGTTTACGTACAGGACCACCCCCCATGCAGTGACTGGGGTAGCTCCCGCAGAACTCCTAATGGGCCGAAGACTTCGCGCCCGCCTTAGTATGGTCTTCCCGGACATTGGCGCAAAAGTACGCCGCACACAAGAACGGCAGGGACAGGGATTGTCTCGGCATCGTCCGATTCGGCAGTTTGCGCCCGGTGACCCAGTATTCGTGCGGAATTTTGCTGGTGGTGCCCAATGGGTTCCTGGTGTAATCTTTCGCCAAATGGGCCCTATATCTTACCAAGTGCAAGCCCAGGGTCGTCTCCAGCGAAAACATGTAGACCACGTCCGGTCCAGAAGATCATCCCCTCAAAAGATTCCCCGCCCCCGGAGCTCAGTTCAACAGCCGCAAAGACCAGAGACAAGGGAAGGTAGTCCTCAAAATCTTCCACTGGTGCCTCACTCGAAGCCTGCGCAGGTCGTTACGGGACCGAATGGGGACAGAGACGCTGACATGACGGAGGCAGCAGACTCTGACTCCGAGATGGAGACACAGGATGAATCAGCGGGGGAATCCTCGGGTCCACAGGCCGTGGATATACAACCGCACCGTTCATCACGGAAGCGCCGGTCTCCGTCTCGTTATACGCCGCCTGATCCAGCGTCGCGTGCAAATGGCGTCCGGCCTGCGGCCAAACGAGTTTTACGCCTTCCTTCGCCAGGGTCTTCGGTGGATTCCTTGGACTTTGGGGGGAGGGATGTTATAACCTGCCTACTTACAATTGGCTGGGGACTAATGACTATCCCACAATCCTATGGGAGTATGAACTTCCCCAATGAGGGGGGCGGAGAAACTCCTAGTATAAATAAGCTGGCCAGTTCAGGAGCCAGCAGGAAGGAGAAGGTAGCAAGGGAAGTTACTGCTACTGTTATGTATATACTGTTACAGTAAATAAACGTTATTATTTTGTATCCTTAAAACTCGTGCTGGATTCTTCGTGGCCCTTACAAAAGTAATAAAACAGAGTTGTACCATCTGCAACCGTGTTGGTTCGTCTGTATAGCGGAACACCCAACACGACAGAACTTTTCAAGTGTTTTTGAGATGAGGCGTCAAAATGCAATTACCTGTTTTAAAGCAATGACTGC